>NW_027223326.1:10849523-10909903 GCF_030449975.1 Polyergus mexicanus | reverse complement strand
AAGCAGTGGTATCAACGCAGAGTACTATCCAAGCGTAAAAATAGCATTATTTTCACATTTCATGCATTTATTTTAACATATGATAAATGACAAAATATTTAAAATATAAACAATACATTGAATATATCTTTCTAGCTGTATCGTGAAATTAGTTAAAATATAGCGAAATTCACGTGTGTCATGTAAAATATTGCGCATTGTTTTATAAATGTCAAATTTCCATGTCAGTCAAAACTATAATATATGTGATAATGATATAAATATTCATTTTCGTATGATAGAAACCAATCAAGGATTCAATATCTCAAGACCAGTTTAATGAACATAGCTGTATCCGTGCAAAAAGATAAAGCGGAGGCTATTGTCTCGTATGCAATCTATTCCTGAGGATAAACCGATCGCATCCACTTCCGCAAATGCGCGAGCATCTGAGAATAATGTACAAATGCGAGGGAAGTAAGTGTGAATTAACGATAAGATTGATTCTAACAAGTATAACGCTGCGAGTACAACTTTTATCGAGTTAAACAGTAACAATGGGATTATTGTGATACTACGCGAAGAAAGTTGAACGAGATACGCATGTCTTACAATTAGATCGATCCAGATAACGGAGGGAAGAGACGAAGAAGAGGAAGACGATGATAACACTTGCTGTCATCGCGCGACTTTTTGCAACCCGGTGTTACGGGAGATGCTCGTAACCGATGTGATATCCGCGTGCTTCGATCTGCAACTGACATGGGCGGATCTCTTCTGGCTCGCAACCGTGGCCGGCATGATCATGCTGGCCTGGGCCGTTCTGTACTTTCTGCTGGGCGACGTAGTACTACCAGGTGGCAGCGTCTTCGGCCTCTTGCTTCTCGTCGTTTTCTCCTACACGCTCGGCTGGACCCTCGTCTATATTCCTTGGTTGCATCTACCGCCCATCTTCGGCATGCTTCTAGCCGGCATAATATTGCGCAACACCGACGTTTATAATATACATGACGAACTCGGGCCGGGCACAACATCCAAGATCAGGACCTTCTGCCTGACTTTTATCATGGTACGTGCCGGTCTACAGCTGACGACGACCGCACTGAGAACGCATCCTATGTTCGTGATGATCCTCGCGCTTGTACCGTGTACGATCGAGATGCTAACGCTCACTGTCTCGTGCAGATACCTCCTCGATTTTCCGTGGAATTGGTCTTTCATGACAGGGTGAGAGAATTTTTATACCATCGCACGCAGAACTTCTCACAGTTGTATTAATTGAAAATAATCGCTAGTTCGAAATATTTCTCATTATTATATATATATTTATTATATGTTATTAATTTTATATTTTATATTTTAATATATTTTTATAATTATATATTCATTATATGTTATTATATTTTATTATTATATACTTAAAATACATATTTTTAATAAAAAATATGATTTTTGTCTGGATTAACGATTATAAGATTCTTATCTTACCGCAAAAATATATGAAAGATTTACACAGTAATAAATTGCTTTTCAAGAACAATTGTGGCCTGCATGTCCCCCGTTGTAACGGTCAACTGCATGCTCACTCTAGCTGAACAAGGTTACGGAGAAGATAAAGGATTCACCAGCTTATTATCCACGGCAGCGTCTATGGATGATGTCCATATTGTATCTCTATTTTCCATCTGTTTCTCTTTCGTTTTTAGCAACGGTATAATAGAAATCGTAAAACAATTCTAAAACATCATAATGATACATTGATCAATTTGTAATCTTTTTGATTCTTTGAACGCAAAAGAATTCGCATGTGAAAAAAATTTTTTTAACCTTTGACAAAGAAATTGTAAAAAGAATATCGATAAGAATCTGATAAAAAATTGATGGTACGCATTTTACACTAATTTATATTTAAAATCGTGGCTCCTAAAGATAAGTAATTTGCCGCGATCGAGAATTACTCCTTTATACGATATGTATGAATAACGATTTAAATATTTCACAACTTCCATAACACACTAAAAAAAAAAATACATTAACAATTTATGACGCTCAGCACCGCAAACTGGTGGCAGTGTATAAAAAATTCTAAACGTACGAAGAAAGCTTTTTGTATAAAGCGAGCTATATATCTTTCTAGATGACGGGAGAACAGAATGGTGGTCCTATATCCCCGGTGGGATTCGAGATTTCCTTCTAGGACTTATAGTGGGAATTATCTTGGGTTTTGCTCTGGCCTTTTTCCCTCATCGCAATCACGTAGGTACTTTATTCATTTCCTCGCGTCCAAATGCCCACGAAATTCGGGTCACGTATCGCGAAAGTACGTTCGTGTAATCTGAACTAACAAGGGCAGACTTATTAACGCCTTTTCGAAATGTTTTATTAAAATATCGCTCTCACCGAAAGAGTATGAGAGAGATGATAAAATTTCGCTCGGAAACGAGAGTAGCTCACTAGTTTCGTGCACAATTTTGCGATAAACAATATTATTATACATACATATAATTTATTACATAATTTATATTAATTGTGCTTCAATTATCTTGTTATATATCAGAAACATGCAATGTGGTATCGCATCGGAGGTTTGACTCTCGCATCTTTGATGTGCACCACAGCAGCATCGAGACTAGCGGTTACAGGTGGAGGATATCTCGCTACCATTATACTATCGTTTATAGCAATTCACGGGTGGCGAATCTTGACAGTATCGTATGATGTAAGTAATAAATAATCAATCGAAAAATTCGAAATTTTCTTATTATTAATGAAACATCTTTGTCGATAAAATCTTGAGATTAATTCTACAAATTCTATAAAAAGTTTATTTCTATTATTCTCTTTACATTGCAGACGACACCTTTCCATAAAGCGTTTTATTTCTTGTGGCATTTTGTGCAACCGATTTTAGGGGGCGTGATCGGTGCCGATATCGATTTTAGAAACTGGACTACATTAAAATTCGGACTCTACCTGGCCTGTATACTAATAGGTATATCCGTAAGTCATCATTTCGATTAAGAAGTGAAAAATAATTGAACTTTTAAAAAACGAGTAGAGAGAAAATTGAATATATAAATTTTTCTTAATATTACCTGCGATACAATATTCGGAATTAATTCTCTCTCACGACATCAATATACCTCACCGTATCACGTGTATGTCTTAAATACAGATATATATGTCGACATAAATTTTACGCAATATTTCAAATTTAGGTACGTAGTACTACCGCCTTTCTAACGACGCTTAGAATGCCTTTCACGTGGAAAGAACGACTTTTCGTCGCTATATCTTGGATACCGAAAGGAACTTTACAAGTAAGAAAAGAATAATTTTCTCGTCTTCGTAATAGAAATTTTTTTATATCGTAATAATATTTTTAATGTGAAATTACCAATTTGATAAATGTGAATGAAAATTAGGCAGCATTAGCGCCGATGGCATTCGAACGTGCTAGAAAGGAGGGCGATCCAACGAAAATCGAATTAGCTCTCGAAGTAGTAAGGATTTCCGTAATCGCTATAGTATTTCTGGCCCCGCTTGGTGCAATCGGTATGATGACTACCGGCCCCTTTTTCCTCAACAAGATCAGTCTGGAGGAACTCCAAAGGGAGCGTGAATTGAGCTATTCGCGCATCGTCGCTCTGCAACCTGTTAGAACGCACAAACAAAGAAAGAAATCTACAATCAACAATACCGTTAAGACTTTCCCGTCGATAGAATCGACACCATAGCGTTAAATATAGATGTATTTATTTAAATATATCAATTTTTGTGAAAAACCTGATTAATACTGTAATATCATAAAAATCTTATTTTAAATAAAGAAACAATGTTCTCTGAGAGGAAGAGAGAGAGAGAGAGAGAGAGAGAGAGAGAGAGAGAGAGGGAGGGAGAGAGAGAATCTCTCTCTATTACAAATATATAATATATCTTCTATATAAATATATATGTTTAAGTTGTATCGCTATATTATTTCGAATCTTGATTATTTTCGCTTTCTTATCGCATGGGAATTTATCAAGACACTCACCTAGATTTTCGAGTATTATCCTTGCTATATTTTCCAGGAATATACACACAGCGATATTATCGCGGCGCGGAAATGACTCGAACGGTCTTACGTACCAGGATGTGCGTGGTGTGAGCAAGCATCGCTGTTGACGTAAACAAATGCATCAAAGTGTGCGAACGACGACGACGACGACGACGACGATGTTGTATTATACACAGGAGTGCGCTTCTGCATTTAAAGCCCGCGCGGGTTGTTCGGTGTGTCTCCGCGGCCGATCATTATATTGGCAAAGTGAAACTAGGGCAGAGCGTCGCTACACGGGCGACATGATAGGAGCATTGTGCTTATTGTTCGTAAATAGAATCGAGCGAGGCGCGTGGCGCCGTGATAAGAGAGACGCGACGATGACGCGTTTCCGCGGCGCGTGCTCTAGGCGGCCTCCCCCCCCCCCCCCACCTATCTTTTCCCGCCACCCCGTAGAACGATACTGCACCGCGATAGAGACTGGTGTATTTCGAACGACATCGCCCGACTCGATAATGATGTTTCGCGGTTCGCGAAATACAATTAACGTAGGTTGAACGAACAGAATTGACTTGAAAATTCATTCTGCGAAATTGCAAACTTTTTACCGCGCGTCCGCACATATTTCTCATGATGAACTTTTCTGCCCGCTTCTTTCTCCCGGAAAACGAGACGCGATTTTTTTCAAAGTACAAAATTGACAAAAATCCCTTGTTTTTGTAACGATTCTGATATTAATTTTTCAAAGAAAGGACGATATCGTGGTTTCAAAATCAAAATTTTTTTTTCTTCGTGACTTCTTTAATGGAGTACTTGTTGATGCGCAAAACGACGAGATCGGAAAATTATTGTTATATTTATCTATACACATCTATTAGTACACAATAAGTATCAGAGAAGATATATAATCGATACAATTAATTATTGTATAACACATGGAAATTTATACATACTTGGCAACGACGATACCATCACTTGCAGGTAATTCAGGGAGATCGTTTCAACCGATTTCGAGCGTGAAGAAGCGGATCGTTGACATCGAAATTACGAATTCGAGATGTAATGTCGATTGTATCATTTTACGACGAAAGTTCGACACTTTACGAGACACTTTTCACATAAATTCCCGATTCCGTTTCACATAAAACACGATAATAATCGCGAAAGACGCACAAATCGCGACGCATTCACCATCTGAAACCTGAGACATTCAAACGCGAAATATCTCAATTCTTGGAAATATCGTAACGGTCCAAGCAGCGAACCAATCACAGCATTGCTCCTATGTTCGCACTTCGGGGTCATGTTCGAAAATCGTTGGATTTGGAGCCACTTTGACCGACCAATCAGAAGCCGAGATTTCTTTGTGCTGATTGGTCGATCGAACGCTATTCTTCCAATAAGTAAATTTTCGAACATAATCCTGCATATTTTTAGGCTAGGCGTCGTGATATTTGGCACGTGAAAACGTTTACATTTCTGTGAAATTTATCCTCTTCCTTCGTTCAATTATGGTTCGCAAAAAAAGGTAACATTTCATAAATTAATTAAATCTCACTTAAGAAAATTTCAATAACGTACAAAGATAAATTCTGTGAGAAATTTTAATTATAAAATATATGTAACTTTGTGAATGATTATTTTCATCAACAAAATTTGTTAATAACTAATTAATAAAAAAGCGACGAATAAAAGAATAATTAAGATCTTAAAGATTAATTAAGATCTTAAGATCTTAAGATCTTTTTAAATTTGAAGAATCTACTAATAGAAATTCTACCTACTAATACTTTGGAAACTTTATGCATTTATATTATGCTTTGATTTTTATACCGCTTATACTGCTAAATTTGTTTTATTTTATTTTATGAAACAAACATAACAATCTGTGTTATATTTGTATTTATTTTCTTTCATGCTAGAACAAGAAAGCCTCTCGACGAGGAAAATGCCAATGATATGGAAGATGATATCGAAGACATGGATATCGATGCTGTGACAGATTCGGAAGAAGAATATACAGAAACTGAGAAAAAACTGCTGGAAAAAGTGCGAAAACAACGCACTACTGAAAATTTTGATAGTGATGATGAAGTTTACGGATTACAAGATGAAAGCGAGGAGGAGGAGCAAGAAGATGATCAGCAAGATTCAATGGAGTCTGATATTGAAGAACTACAAGAGGATTATGATATGCCAAATGACAGAGCTTGGGGCAACAAGGCAAGAACTTTCTATTCATCGGACTTCAAATATACAGATTATGCAGTAGCACCTCAAAAGGATTTAGTTAATGCCGATATGGAAGAAGAGGAAGGAAAAAAGCTCCATTTAAGATCAATGGAACAGTATTTAGATCTTGATAGTGTGAATATCAATGAAGTTGTACAAACCATAAAAGATAAGAAAAGCGATCAAAAAGATAGTAAACAAGTGTCTGATAAAGAATCTTTTATGTTTATGGTCAATAATTTTAAAGGTATGCATAAAACATGTAGCATATATCTTTTTGCTATTATTTAATTTATTACTAAATATAATAATTATTATTACTTATAATAATTTTATTGATTATATAAGAATTTTTCTCTTTGATACGCACTTTGTGCTAAGCTTTTGAACGCAATATCTTTAGCGTTATATAAATAAAGAATATATTTCTTTTGCATATATTATTACATAATTATAGATATATTAATAATAGCCTGATAATATTTATGGCATTTAATATATGACTATTTCTTTTGCAGATTGCATGACAGAAGCAAAAGATCTTTTGGCACCTTTTCTTAAACTAGTTGAAAATGGAACATGTCCTGATTGTAACGCTGTAGCTTTAGTTAGAACTAAATATCATGCTTTATTAAATTATTGTATCAATATCTCTTTTTTCTTGATGCTGAAAGCCAAAGGTTTGCCGGTAAAAATGCATCCAGTTATAAAGCGTCTGATACAGTATCATAAACTTCTCGACCAATTACAATCCAAACAAGGAAATCTGTTGGAGCAAGTGGCAGAGATACTTTTTGCAGTTAAAGAGGGTAAACCTCTTTATTACCTATCGGATGGTTCTCGGATACAAACTTCTAAAAACATTCCAAAACAGACCAGCTTAATAAAGAATATAGCACGAAAAGAAACAATAATAGAACAAGACAAACAAGAACAATTACTATCAGATAGTATGGAAGAAACAGATCTAGATGAAGAAAAATCATATGATGGCAAAGCTATAGATGATGAAAAAGATAATACCACAAACAAAGAGGAAGGAAAGAGAGCGATAACTTACCAAATGGCAAAGAACAGAGGTCTTACACCTTATCGTAAGAAGGAATTACGCAATCCTCGCGTGAAACACAAAAATAAGTATCGTAAAGCTCTAATTCGCAGAAAAGGCGCGGTACGTATACATATAAAATATGAAAAATAAAAATTTATTACTGACACATACGAATTTAAGATATTTTATATATGATGAATATTATTTTTTACAGATAAGAGAGGTGAGAAAGGAATTGACACGCTACGACGGAGAGATCTCTGGTATCAAAGCTGGTGCAAAAAAGAGCATTAAATTAAAATATTAATTAAAACAGGTTTTTCAATTGTATATATATCAATGGAAATATAATTTTAAATAATCTCATTTGAGTACCAAAAAAGCAAAATCTTGTTAAAAAATTACCAATGATATCACAATCAATAATATATTAATTAATGTTTAATTTTGGGATGTTGTTAGTAAATAAATTAATAGACGAGTGTTTATACGACCAAACTGGCAATTTATTGTTTGATTGTTATATCACAACATTTCGACCATATGGTTTTGGTCTTTATCAAGTGAACTGTGTTATAGTTGATAAAGGACCAAAACCATATGGTCGAAACGTGATATAACAATCAAACAATAAATTCCCACTTTGGTCATATAAACATTTGTCTATTAATATATTAATTGCTATATATTAAATATGTAGCATGTAAATAATAATTTTCGAATAGGAAAAGGAAAATACACACTTGTTTTTATAGTTATTTAACAGTTGATATATATAATTGTAACAACAAATATGGTGGGCAAATGCTTTATTTTATCAGAAAATTGTATGTACACATAGAATAAGAAACATAATGGTACTTTAGCAGCAACAGAGTCTCTAAAAACTGAAATTTTTTTTATTAGATCAAACAATTAACTTTCAAAGTTATATTACAAAACTTTATATAACTTCTTGCTGCAAATTAGTTCATGAGGTTGTGGAATAGTTCGTAGCATTTACAAAACTGGAAACGTTAAAGTCAATGAATAACTTAAACTTCTACTTTGGCTAATATATCCGATTCGCGGAACAGATGGTATTCTCTGTTATCCTCAAGTTCGACTTTTGTGCCGCCATATTCCGGAAGTAATACAATATCTCCAATCTTAATGCTTAAAGGCACGTGCTCTCCTTTCTAATAAAAAAATATACAATAATTAAAATATTAATTAAACTATTTTAAATGTTGTAAAAGATAAGTATGTAAATAGGATATTTTGTATACATACATCGTTCTTTGCTCCAGGCCCTATTGCGATAACTGTGCCTCGCAGGACTTTTGCTTGCGCTTTCTCTGGCAACACAATGCCACCTTTCGTTTTGGTTATAGCCTCGGCCCTTTGTACAAGGACTCTGTCAAAAAGAGGAATAAGCCTCTTCACAGCATTGGCAGCAGCCTATAATATGTATAAACATATTTGAAATTAAGTATATTTTTTTGTCAACCTCATAGTTTTTAATCTCAACTATATTATAAAAAAATTTGTCGAGATGATAATTAAGCTATACTTTTCACGATTCATGCGATTGATCATTTTCTCCATTATAAATCTTTCGGCATTTAAATGTAAAAATTTGATAGAGAAAAAGACTGAAATGTATATGATGGAAACGACACAAAATTTCTCGCTATACGGCAAGTTCGTGAAATACCTGTAATTATTGCGTAATTAATTATTTTCTCTCTTTTTTTAGAGATTAATAAAAATAAAAAGTAGTCGAGGCGCCGATTCGTCTATCTCGACAAATTCATTCAAACAAATGCCATTCGCTTCAAAGCAATAAACGCAGATAAAATGATAGCGTGATGTAGCGAAATGTTTTGTTAGGAATAATTGGAGATGCTAATAATTCGAGCGCGGGATAAAAAGCATCGTGGATCCTTATCGGAAGGGTTATAAGGAAAATAAGAGGAATGATATTTCGCAGTGATTTGCGTAAAAAGAAAATTGTCTTGCTATCGTCTCTCATGCTTCATTTATACAGGATCTCTCACCATAATCGCGATTTCTTTGGCAGTTACAAAAGTAATATCGGTCGAAGCCGGACGACGTGAACGAACGCTCTCACAGACACGTGTAACCTAAACTGCGACCGGCACACGGAGTAGAGCTGTGCAGCTGTGTAGAGCCGTGGTATATTCTCGAAGGTTCCCCTCCACGAAGGTTCCTTCGAGCGAGTTCCAGCGCGCCGCGGTATCTCGCGCATTCGATCGTCTCTTTAAGACCAGTTCTACAATAAGTCGTTAATCGTAAGGAAATTGACCAATCACAGTCGATAATTCCAAAAACAAATGGACTGTGGTTGGTCAATTTGCTTACGGCTAACGACATACGACTTATCGTAGAACCGACCTTTATCGCAGCTACGAAAGAAGTAGTTACGTAATCTCGCCGTAGAATTTCGAGAGTTATTCTGATCTCTGATCTTTCGATAATTCTTTGAACAAGAAATTTATGTATTTATCTTTCTTATCTCTTTAATGTTCTCTCAATTCACGCCCAAATTTGACGCTAGAAATCGTGTTATTACCGGCGAGATTTATCTACATATAAATAAATTAAATTGCAAACGATGCAATGGCTCTTCCCAGAAAAGCAATTTATCAATTTATTTGCATGGATAATCGCCCTGTCGTAGTTTACAACGAAAAGATAACGGAAAAAATAAAATCTCGTAAGAGAATAAAGGAACGTAAAAAGACGAGTTTAGATTTCGATGGCGTGAATAAGCAAAAATGAATCCTGCTATTTGCGACAACGAAAAACGCGAAAGTCTTCATTTTCACGAATAGTCGAACTAAAAATATATACTTTCAAATATACGATAACAGTGAAGACAAAAATGCAGACACATCCAAGAATGATTGACACAACCAGACCGATTGCGTCACGCGGGATCGTACTTTCTAGAACCTACTCCACGCGGTGGTCTCGTTCGAGACATCCAGCGTTATTCTTTGAAATAAAATATTCATCAAACTTTTCAAAATATTGTTTTTGGTAAATCCTTTTCTCGCCATTACAGAATAATGTTTATTTGAAATTAATCCATCACGGTTATAAGGTTAATTTCAATCGAACCAAATGATAAGAGAAGGTAAAGAGAGGGTAGAGGATAGAGGGGATTCATATGATGGCGGCGCACATTCTCGTTTCTCTTCTCATTCCGTTCGCTTTCTACTCGCGGGACAACGTGCAGTCACGTCACGCCGATCTTCAATTCGCTCTCGACACCGATCAACATCGGTCGAATCAGTTTCGCCGAAGAGTATCAGTTTAAGAATAAAAGGTAAAATCGCGAAATATGGAGCAATTGGCGCCTCTTTGAAAAAGATCACGAGAAAATTCGTCGGGACGAATTTAGCCGGCCGGGATCCATGATCTTCGCGAATGATCGACGAAATTCTCGTTCCTTCTTCGGGAAACGATCCTCGATGAGAGAATCGAACGATTTTCTCAATCGGATCGAGCTCCGATTTTCGATCGGATTCGCGAAAGCAATAATTTTACCCCGAAACGTTAACCTTTGATCGCCGCTCCACGCGGAACTTTACATAACCACATTTCCATCCCGGGGATAATTTACGATTGCGATTGATGAATATGTAATTCTAAAAATTGCGCGATTTTTCGCGATAAATCGCTTTAATAATTATTTCTTCTTTTCTTCTTCATTCAACGAAACATTTCTCTTGTTAAATTACGCTTTCGCGTAATCTGATAACGGAATTTTTACAGTTACGCACACTTACGTATTTACAATTAATGTTTAAATATTTTAGTTTAATCTAACAGAAAATATTTTTGCCATTTTTCTACTTTCCGTTTATACGACGCAATATTCCCTCTTATAACAATTTATCTTAATTTCTTAATTTCTTTATCTATTTTATAAGATGACGTGCTTTTAGATTTTACACCAGTTAAATGTTTTATCTTTCTTGCTTAAAGTATCTTAAAGTATAAGCTAAATATACTAATCGACAAGAAAAGCGAGTCTAGAGATATTAAATATTTCATAATTGCATCAGAAAGTACAAAGTTACTTGTAGTTAAGCTTAAAATGATGTGGCTTAAAATTAGAACCTCGATTGATATTCATTATGTTCTTTTGCAGATGCACAGACTACCCACTGTATTGAGAGGAACTGCCTTGCGCCAGTTGCAAGCGCGTAATTATGCCAAAGACGTGCGTTTCGGAGCGGACGTTCGTGCCTTGATGTTGCAAGGTGTAGATATTTTGGCAGACGCCGTTGCTGTGACAATGGGCCCTAAAGGTCGTAATGTTATTCTGGAACAAAGCTGGGGAAGTCCAAAGATAACAAAGGATGGGGTGACTGTGGCAAAAGGCATCGAATTAAAAGATAAGTTTCAAAATATTGGAGCTAAATTGGTGCAGGATGTAGCTAATAATACCAATGAGGAAGCTGGTGATGGTACCACAACTGCAACTATATTAGCTAGAGCTATAGCCAAAGAGGGATTTGAAAAGATCAGCAAAGGTGCAAATCCCATAGAAATTAGACGAGGTAAGCGTATTAGTTTATATAATCGACAAATTATTTGTATGTTGCAGTATCTGAGGAAGCTGTTGATATTTGACCTTGCGTTGCAAAATAAATTTAAGATTAATATATATATATACAATATATATTTTTGTTATAGAGTTACATATTAAAAAGTCTGTTGCTTTTCAGGTGTAATGTTGGCAGTAGATAAAGTCAAAGATGAATTGAAAACTTTGAGCAAACCAGTCACAACACCCGAGGAAATCGCCCAAGTAGCAACGATATCCGCTAACGGTGACAAAGCTGTCGGCAACTTAATATCTGACGCCATGAAGAAGGTCGGGAAGGAAGGTGTGATCACTGTAAAGGATGGCAAAACACTAATCGATGAGCTGGAGGTCATAGAAGGATTGAAATTCGATAGAGGCTACATCTCTCCATATTTCATCAATTCCAGTAAAGGAGCCAAAGTCGAGTTTCAAGACGCGCTCATTCTCTTTAGCGAAAAGAAGATCTCTTCCGTTCAAAGCATTATCCCCGCCTTAGAACTGGCTAACTCGCAACGTAAGCCTCTCGTCATAATTGCCGAGGACGTAGATGGCGAGGCTCTGTCAACACTTGTTGTCAATCGTTTGAAAATCGGATTGCAAGTGGCTGCTGTTAAAGCTCCTGGTTTCGGTGACAATAGAAAAGCTACCCTTCAAGATATGGCAATATCCACTGGTGGCATTGTATTCGGCGATGACGCTAATCTTATCAAACTGGAGGACGTTCAGGTATTTATATGTTCAAATTAATAATTTAATAGTATGTAGGTCAATCAAATCAGCAGAATTCTATAGATAATATTTTATTTCCCAGGCAAGCGATTTGGGTCAGGTAGGAGAAGTCATCATCACGAAAGATGACACTCTCATCTTGAAAGGCAAAGGAAAAAAGACTGATATCGATAGGAGAGCCGATCAGATAAGGGATCAAATCGAGAATACTACGTCCGATTACGAGAAGGAGAAGCTGCAGGAACGTTTGGCGAGGTTAGCGTCCGGAGTCGCCGTCTTAAGAGTTGGCGGAAGCAGCGAAGTAGAAGTTAACGAGAAGAAAGACCGTGTGCACGATGCCCTCAACGCCACTCGCGCCGCTGTCGAGGAAGGAATTGTTCCCGGAGGTAAATCTTGATTTTCACCTCTACGTTTCTCCATGTATGTGTATATATACACTAATAAATATATTGCGACTGTTTTTTGTTTTTGTTTTTTTACAGGCGGCACCGCTCTGTTGAGATGTATACCGACATTGCGACAGCTCAAGGCAGTGAACAGCGATCAGGAAACAGGAATCAAAATTGTAGCGAATGCTCTGCGTATGCCGTGTCTACAGATCGCGCTAAACGCCGGCGTCGATGCCAGTGTGGTGGTGGCCAAAGTGAGCGAGGGCAAGTTGGGTTACGACGCTCTGAAGGACGAATACGTCGACATGATCGAAAAGGGTATCATCGATCCCACGAAAGTCGTACGCACGGCGCTCACCGACGCGGCGGGCGTTGCGTCGCTGTTGACGACGGCGGAAGCGGTCATCACCGAGTTACCCAAGGAGGAACCGCAAACGCCGATGGGCGGTATGGGTGGTATGGGAGGAATGGGCGGCATGGGTGGTATGGGCATGTAAAAAAAGAAAGACAAAAACTGAGAAAAAGACAACCCATATTGCGATCCTGTTCTTATGAGACACAATTACGCAGCGCAACGTTGTTAGTTCCGGACATTTAGTTTAGTTTGAACAGAACGGAGATTTCCAGTCACAGTTTATATTTTGAAACATTACAGGCCATAACACGATGCATCTAATACGAATCCATCTTTTGAAGACGCATTTGTTTTATATTGTTTCTGTTCTACGCATCTGTAACATTGTTACAAAATGTATACTTCAAGTCATTCATTCTTTTTCATTTAATAAGTGAGTATGTATGTAGTGCATATAAGAATGTCTTAAATATGCAAATACGTTTAATGTAAAAAAAAAATAGTTATTACATTATGAAACTTGTTGATATGTTTATACAGATGATTTTGTGACAAACTAACAATTTAACCAATTACATAATTTTTAAATCAATTTTAATTATTTTGCCTATCGTTAAATCCCTCGTGTGCGAAGTAATATAATTATTTCATAAAGCCAGAAACGAAAACAAGTAGCTCTTGTTCAACGCTTGATATATTAACATTTTTTCAATTATAATATTCATTAGAGATGTAAATGTGTAAAAGTAAAAATGTATGTGTTAATTGTGAAAGGTTAATTATTTAGATTCTTTCATAATTTTATAATTATTAAATTTATTTTCTGCTTTAATAAATGTATGTTTAGATTACAACTTCATTTTTCATATGTGCATCTTATACTTAATTTTACAAATTATATTATTACAAACAAGTAAATAATTAAGAAGGGTTTAAAAATGGAAATTTGTTTATTAGAATTTAATATAAACATTCTTATTATTATCCACTGTCTTGTTTTATACACATTTGCTTTTATTTGTAGTATTATACCAAAACATGAATTATGGATTTATGAATATGTCAAAGCAATCTTTCAATTATATGTATAAGAAATATGTTTCGGTCATTTTACATACGGGTCTATTCCAATGTGATTATCTTAAATATCTGTCGACATTTATGTTTTCAGAACATTATGCTTGTTAAATCACTATTATTTTCTGAGATCATAAACATCCAAAGAGATGTTTAGACTGATGAAATCATCACACGCAATCAAGAAAAATTTAATAAAAAGATATTCTCATTTTTATGCTCTTGTAAATTTTTCGTATCACACAAACTCATGGTACTTGTATGTTTCGTTTTCTATCCGTGGCATAAAATTATTATACAGGATCTTTGAAAAACAAAGTTTAAAGTTGAACAAAATCTCAAAGCAAATAAATAGATTGATATTTACTACGTACATGTATGAACTTTCTTTTAACACATGCATATAAAAATATTTTCCAAAAGTATTTTTGTGTTCCTACAATATTTCTATATCCAATTATTATATTTCAATGAAATATACAAAATGTAGCTGCAAGAAAGATAGAGAGAAAGACATAAGTACAAGAGGGAAAAAAAGCAATTTGTTATAATGTAAAATTGTTGTCTGTGTTTGTGGAAAAAAGAATTTCATATTCAAAATACAAAGTCCACTTTAAAAAATATTATTTATATATATATTCTTAAGTCTGTAGATATATCCATAATAAAAAGCATACTTATTTTCGCTATATATTAATCTATATATTAGTCTAAGCGCCGATTTTTTCGATTTCGTCCGCATCTTCCGCGTCTAGATAATGAATTTTTTTGCCAAAGTGTTTCTCTATATCTTTGCACAATTCCATCGCATGCACCGAGTCAATTAAATTAATAGCAATCCCTGATTTACCAAATCGACCTGTTCTGCCGATCCTGTGTAAATATGTTTCGCAGTCAGCTTGCCGTTTATGATCCATGGGCAGATCAAAATTAACCACTATAGTCACCTGTTCTACATCAATACCTACCAAATTTTATATTACTATCTTTATATAATTGTCATAGTATATTTAAAGATAATCACTAAAAAATGCACAGATTATATGCATTGTGTATTGCATTATCATATTTACCTCTGGCTAAGACATTTGTGGTGATGAGAACTTTCTCAAGCCCTGCTCTAAATCTATCTAGTACAGAAATTCTCTGTTCAACTGTCAAGTCACCAGAGAGTATCGCTACTGCATGCCCATCTCTCGTCATCTTTTCTGCCAACCAACTGGCTGTCTTTTTCGTCTGAAAAATAATACATTATAGTTTATCACAATAATTATTTAGGATTTAATAAATTTTCAAAATACAATCAGAATTCTTACATGACAAAAAATGATTGCTTGCCCAATTGTTATTACGCCATAAATGTTAGTAATAGCTGTATATTTCTCATCTATACTTTTGCATTTAATGTAGTACTGTTTGATATTGTCTAAACTCTCTTCTTCCCTTAATAGCCGTATTATTAATGGATTACTGACTATAATCTCTGCAAAGTTCATCACTTCTGGTTCATAAGTCGCAGAAAAAAACATCATTTGACATTTCTCTGGTTTAAGTAATCTGCATATAAAATAAATATAAGTAATGTCCCGTGTATAAAATATGGACATTATTATTAGTAGATATTATTTAGTTATACAATGCACTGTGATATCTCTGAGAAATTACTTATGGATGCGGATGCATTGATCTTGGTGACCTTGTGTAGCAATCATTACATCTGCTTCATCCAACACAAAAACAGATATTTTGTTTAGATCAAAGTATTTAAATTTGTGTCCCCAATCCAGCACTTTGCCCGGGGTTCCTATAATTATATGCTCGGTGATTCTTGGTTTAATTCTTTCTCTTCTGTTCTCGTCGATTGATTCACGGCTTACTGAAATAGTTACAGCAATGTCAATTGTAAAAGTTCCATGGCAAAAAACTAATTCAAATTTCAAAAAAAAAAAAAAATATATATATATATATATATTACTTTCTTCTCCTCTCACGGCGTACTTTATTTTTATCTCGGGACAAAAGCGTGACATTTTTGCCGCTACTTCGCCCGTTTGAATCGCCAATTCATAAGTTGGTGATAAACAAAGTACTTGTGGGTAATTTTTTGTAACATCCACGCGACTCAACATGGCGAGTACAAATGCAGCTGTTTTGCCAGTTCCAGATTGAGATTGTGCAATCATATTCTGTGGTCTAACAAAATTTTTTCAAAAGTTTAAAAACTATGTTTTAAAAAATCAAAGGATTATAAAAAGTAACTGGCTTATGCTTACGGATCAGCGAGTAAAGTGGGTAACGCTGTTTCCTGAATTCTAGAAGGGGCATTAAATCCCATAGCATATACTCCTTTCAATAGTTCAGGCTTGCTGTATTAAAAAATATTTGTATAAAAATTTATATTATTATATGCCATTATATCAGTATAGAATAAAAATTAAAATTATTTACAGATGAAGAGCATCAAATGTTTTGACACTATGTAATGGAGAATGTGGATCGTTTCTTTGAATCTCTATATCTTTTGTCGTTTCAACTAATTTTTTCCTTAAAATCTTTTGCAGGTGCGATTGCTCCGCCGGCGAAATCTGATCCTCCAATGTATCATCATCGCTCTTTGCATCTCCATCTTTTACAGATGCAGCAGGAATGGATGCAACCTGGCTTGGTTTATCCAAGTTCATATTCGTCAGCTATATAATATATACGATCAATCATTTGAAGAAGTTCAATGTGATAGTTAAAACTAATAAGTACACCGTTATTTCAGATACATAAAATGTGTGCATAAAAAAATAGGTTAACCGGTACAAAAGTTATTATCGCAAATAATAAAATGGATCTTGGATTGAATAGCGAATCGCAATTCTACGTGTAGCGGTGATTTTTTATTACATTCAATGTACATTGTAAACATGAAGAGAATTATGCTCAAGCAAATGTGTAATATATTTCCCGCGGGAACCTCATATTACCTTTGATGTTAATTTGTCCTGTTCGTCGGCATATTGGCCCCAGTCAACTTTAGTCGAAGCCATATTCGTCGGTTCTTATTCTTTCACGATTTATGTCCGTTGAATGCGTGAATCACACCAAAATATCTAGTTTGTTATTTCGTTGACAATGGATCGAAAATGGTTCATGACGTCGTGATGGGTCATGGGTCGCAAGTTCCAAGAAGTGGCAAAGGACGAGGAGCGAAGAACGATGGGTGAGAGGTGAGAGGCCAATTGGCCGACTGAAATCATCTTCAAATTGATTTTGGAGACTCCACGCGGAAAAATGGGAAACTCTGGCTTCGGGGCTGCCAATGCCGAGAAAAAATTTCACTAAAGTAAACGTAAGGGCCCGAGCACAGACTTTTGCATAACCGCATAACCACAAGCATAAGAAAATTGATTGGTCCATTTTCTTATGCATAACGAAATTGATCAATCAATTTCCTTATGCTTATGATTATGCGCTTATGCAAAAATCTGTGCTCGGGCTCTAATAATTTCCACTAAAATCTAGTATTATTGGTATTTTAAAAAGATGATCGATTAATCGATTCTTATTCATCCCCACTTATCGATAAGATCCCGATACGATTATATCGCGGCCATCAAAGAGTTCTTTCTGTCTTACGAGAAACTGGAGGCTTACCATGTCAGAACAGTAAGTGTTTTCGTTTCTTACTTCGAGAGATAGAAAGAAAAGAGAATCTCGAATTCCAATTCGTATAATTCCCCATTAAAAATGATACATTAAACAATAGTTTCGGAGAGTCGCGATTGCGTTAACATTCGTGAAAATGAACAGGTTAGAATCGGCGAACGCCTCTAACAATGACGTTGTTGTGATTCGAAGCGAAAGATCTTCTCCACACTAACGTCTCGTTCACTTTTCCTTCTAAAAAGCTTTCTCTCGTTGAACCTTCCAGTGATGATACCTTGCTAGACGAAGATCTCGGAGATGAAGAATATGATTTGGGTAACGATGAGGAAGAAGCTCTTCTAGCGGACGACTATGAAATAGAGAGGGTGAGCATATTGTTTACCCATTATTTTTCAATCGGATAAAACTTACTCGTTTGATATATTCGGCTATTTCAATCGTGCTTTGCTACCATTGATATCCTAATTTGAAAATACCTTGTTCTTAAATCTTTGTTTTTGTATACATGTTGACCTAATTCGTATCAAAAGTAGTTTCTGCAATTATAATACTATATCATTTAATATCACACAACATCGGTAATTAAACAGAAATGCCAAAATGATGGTTAAAAGCAATGGTATCTTCATTTCTTCTAAATGCTCTTGTTTAATATTCTCTATAAGGAATTCCAATAGACAAAGAAAAATTAGACTTGATATTGCTCAAAGTTTTTTAATTTCAGATAGCGAATAATATTTATAATGCATATATTTATATTATTATCTATGTGTTAAAAAATGTTTAATGTTTCTTGTGCATAAACAGAAAAAATTAGAACTGTACAATATTGGCGCAATGATGATTTTATTAGCAAACTGTTAAGAGAGTGTACTAGAAAGGCAAAGTACCTAAACTATGTATTTCTGAACTCCAAAGTTTCAAACATATATGCGTGATGTATAATTGTTATATTAAGTACTAATGTTTATAGATATATTCATATACATATATATAATATATGTTATATTGGCTAATTTTCTGGTTATAAGTTGTGAATAAATATATTTACAATATAGGAAAGAGGTATTTTACACACGCAGAATAATTTGTGATAATAAGACTGTTCACCAAGGTACAGCAAGAACACTTTTGCTTAATTGCAAATGGTTATGAAAATTGTTACTGCAATATAAAAAATTTATGCTTGATATAAGCATTATGATTTTTGTTAATGGACAATTACAAAATTTTATACAGGTTGAAAAAAATATAAGTAGCTGTGTTGTAATTCACAAGTTCTGATAGTAGACAAGAAAGTTATATAAGAAGTGGGAAAACAAATATATAACATTAGCTGACTATATTGGAAATTAATACCGACAAAAAGTTAAGGATATTATTGTAATTTGTCTTATTTTATAATAACAACATATTGTTTTTCTATATTCAACAGCTTGAGATATTGTCTTGGAATAATTTTCTCTAATGCAAATAATTTATATAGATAATTTTTTTTAGACAAGTATTGCTTAGAAGATACTTATTTGAGTATCAGAATGCTACATGTATTTGTTTTACCTGCTGCGTAAATGCGATAACTTTTGTATAGTAAGATCCATCAAGTGAGATATCAATAATAAGTGAACGGAAAAAATCTGTAATGTGTTTATAAGTCCATTTAAATAACGAATTGGTACTATATACACAATTTAATAATTTGCTAATTACCAATGTAGATCTTTATGATTATATCTTGCCTCGCTTATCGGAAGAGTTACTTGGAGAATGGCCTAATGTAAAATGATACATATAAAATATGCAAAGATTCATCATTATAAATAGAAATTTATATATTATTAAATATTTTTCTGTTTATTCATATAATATTGATATTTTATGATAAGAAAATTCTTATTGTTAAAAATAAATCTATAATTTTTTGTATATGCAACATATTTTCTAAAAATAGTAAGACAAATTTATTTAAAAATATATATATAAATTTTTATAGAGAAAATTATATAGAGAGAAAACTTTCCATCACAATGTAAATTCTTACATTAAGCCATTTTAAAATATGTGTTACGGACTTTGTTATTTCAATTTTCAACAATATAGCGATTGTGAAAGACTATATACATTTCGATTTTTTTAATGTAAAATTGTACACCACGATTTCTAGTATAAGTGTTCCCAAATCATCCAACAAATCAATGTATAAGAAATAATTCAGTTATATTGATATAATAAGATAAATTTTGATTTCATTATAGTTTGAATCTTTCCATTCAATTAATATATTATATATTAATGCTGTTTTAAAACTTATTGCAGATTTTCAAATTGAACATTATTGAATAAATATATATATTTTATTTATATTTGGTTATACAGTTTACATAGACAGTATTGTAACACGACTTTCAATATGATGTGTTATATGAAATTTATACATGCTAAAATTTAAAAAAAGAAACATATCTGGTAAATTGTACTTGTGAAATTCTGTTGTATAACTGCATATATATATATATACTGAATTCTGTAGACTGAATTATATCGTACTACATTGATATTTGTAAGTTTTATCTTATATAAAACATAAGTAATATTTTATTATACAAAATTTGTATGTCGAATATTATATAATTATATATTTATCACTGATTAATATTTTACCGATATAAATTATCGGTTGCTACATCGAAAAGGTATCATATTGCACATAGTCACATTTTTGCACCATTGTATAGTCAGACTTGTCACAATCATCAGTCATATTTGTTTATAAGATCTTTCCGTTTTATTATTATTACCGTTAGAGATAAGAGCATGTTTCCTCAGTATGTTAATGGATGTAATAGATTGGGTGTAGAAGAAAGAAATCTTTAAAGAAGAAAATTCTCTTAAAACTTACGTTTATCGCGTAGGGATCAAATACGCACTAGGATCAGAAATCAGGACTTATATAATACCATATGTGAATGTATATATTGATAGTTTTCACAAACAGTTGGAGGAAGAAGAATATTCCACTTATGCGCACTTTAAATACACATTGGTTATGAAACGTAGATTATAACTACATTATATGGATAAATATCTCGTATTTGCATTACAAATATCTGCCAATTTGATTCCCTGAGCAGCAGAATAGCTATAAGGGAGAAGAGGAAACAGATGATGTACTGGACTTAGGAGTCACGGACGCGCTCGACGACTTAGATGGCGAAGACGAGAATATAGAGTTTAGTAGAGGCAATACTGATAAACATAGCGATAACGATTTCTATAAAGATGGAGAACATCCGATGGAGATACAGCCTACATCATCGTATTATGAGCAAGACGGGGGTGCCGAGCAATACGCGAATGAGCAGGCATCGCATCAGTCCGGCAAAAATTCGGAGTCCAATAACGTTAATGTTTCTAATAATATTGGCAAGGGCGATCTACGCGAGAAGCTCCAAAGAAACATGCAGAAGACTGTTTACATCGGCAACGGACAAGGAATGGAGGACGACGACTGCGAGGAGGCGAAGGAGAGGCGTAACAGATTTCAAAATGAACGTACGATGATTTCTCCAAAGATGAACAATGATATCCCGGAAACTTTAGAGAGTGTCGTCACGTCGGAACCATCCAGAGCGCCGTTCAGAGGAAGAGGACGAGGCCGTGGAGTAAGAGGAAGCAGAGGAGGACGATTTAACATACAAAACACTGGAAACTTCAATCCAAGGTAACAATGTGATCTTAATAATAAATGATACAATTAAATGGATAACAACGGTAATATTAATATAATAATAATCTTAATAATTGAATAAATAAAAATAAAACATATTATTTACATTATTTTTGTTTGGATGTTTCAACTAGTAGATATACATTTTATGAAATATTTTGTTTACAGATTTGGTACGGTACGGCCTGGTAATTTTGATAATCAGCCGCCTGCTTGTAGACCACCACTAATAGAGACCAGACCGCCGTGTCTCCTTGGCATACCAAGTAACGTACCAAATCAGCAGCAGATAATGTACCAACAACAAGCTAATCCACAACAGCCCTTTCAACAGTCCTGCGGCCCAAACGGTCCGTTGCAAGGGCCGCCAGCACAATTTGCGGAGAATAGGCCGCAATTTAGTCCCGGACAATTCCAGGGACCGATGGGGCCGCGTCCGATTGGCAACCAGAGGCTGTCCGAGTACGGACTTAGAAGTCCCTTGGCGGGAGGATCCATGCAAGGACCGAGCTATAATTGTCCGCCCAATCAGCAACCGCCGTATCATCCGCCAATGCAGCCGCCGCCGTTTCCAAATCCGGGCGGCGTCATACAAGAAAATCGATCGGGTATACAGGGCAATCAAGGAGGACCTCTGTTACAAGGAAATCCGGGAGGAGGATCGCTTCTCGGTAACCCAAACTGCCTGTTGTTACCTGGAAATCCACCCAATATGTTGCTACCCAGTGGAGGGAATCTGCCAGTGTCTATGGGCCAGGGATTTCCGCGCCAACAGCAAGCGCTGCCAAGCGCCTCTCAAGGTCCGCCCATACAAAATCTGCCGCCAAACGTGCAGATGTCTAGTCAGCCGCCGCCCTTCGAGAACAGACTGCCGCCGCCACAGTTTCAAGAACACCAGTTCGAAGGCCGAAACGCATACGATGCAAGAGTCGGTTTTCATCCTTCCGATCAAGTACCCAATAACCAATTTAATAACACGATGCAACCGGTACCGCAACAGTCGGCATCTAATATATCACACAGTGTGTCTTTACCTCCAGGGCACAAGATTCTAATCAATCCTCATTTTAGAGGCACCGTTCAACCCGCGAACGATAGTAAGTGTCTCTAACATTTATATCGAATGTACCTAAATAATTGATATTTTTGCTAAAAAATTTTTCTTCTGTAATAATTATGCACAGCTCGACTCATTTGGGATTCTAATCAACAACAAGCCCAACCACAAGTTACTCACAGTGGACAGTTTCCACAACCGCCATCATCGTATCAAAATCAAGGACCTTATAATCAGGCCCAACAAGGTTCATCGCAATATCAACTAAACTATCAGCAGAATAAAAGTGACGTAAGTAGTTGCATAATACATAAAAGCAAAAAGTAGATAAATTTGTAAATCATCACTATTCACATCATAGGATCCATACGCATATTTTTCCGATGTGTGGCAAGAAAATAGACCACAGAAGCTTCAGAATAGCCCGAATAAGCATTATCCCTCGGATAACAATTATTCCCGAGAGAGCAGTTACAGTGATGGTAATAAATATAAATTGAATAGCCAATGGGAGCAAAGGGATAGCTATCAAGAGGTAAATATTATGCGGAATTCGAAAGTAATGTTTATATTAGATTTTTTGTATTGCATGTTCAATCGTTTCATTTTCGTTGAATTAGGATTATAGAGGATCTCACCAAAATTATCGAGAAAGAGATTTGCCGCTACGAGCAAGAAACAATCATACACAGAGGAGCAGAACGCCATCAAATACGTATCGCGGTGACTCTTACGATCAAGTCCACAATCTGAAATTTTCTAGACCGGCGAACATTGCATCTCGTGGAGCGAATAGACCGCCGCAGAAGAGGCTATCTGAGTCTTCGGACAAAGGACCGCGGGAAGTAAGTCCAAAACGAAATAAGCCGTCTAATAGAAATCTTCAAGAGGTGCGGAGAGTAGATACAGCAAGTGAAACAGTCGCTAACAAGGTTAATTTCTCATTCTACAAAGAATTGGCTATCCCTAATCACGATAGAATCTAAATACATTACAAAGCTATGATTCTAGGATGAAGATAATGATCCGGAGATGCAGGAATACCGTAAGAAAATGGAAGAGCAAAAACGTCTTCGGGAGAAGATATTACGTGAGAAGGAGAGCAGACGTAAGATGGCTGCAATGGAGAAACAAAATGAAGATGTCAAGATCGATTCAAACGCTGCAGGTAAAATGATTTATTGTACAAGCACACTGTTATATTTTTCTTGTCAATTACAACAATTTGATCAAAATATTTTAGTGATTGAAAGCACGCAGCAAGAAATAAAACCTGCATCAGCATTAATGGGGATTGTAAAGGACAGTGTTAAAACTCGCCCTGGTGTTGCTAAAGGACGCGGTCGTCCTACCAATATACAGAACACAGAGGTACAACATTAAATGTATCACTATATTATATTCCTCAATTGTGATTAAATTCGTGATGACAAGATGTATAAATTATACAATTGTATTTTATATACATATATATATATACATATTTCTGCATTTATAAAGAGAAACTTTATAACAAAATTTTATTCTGGCATTTGTATAGTTTATTTATAAGTAATAGGGATATGATTCAGTGATAATATTTTTTAATGAAATTTATATAATACTTATTATGCACAAATAATAATACTTACATACATACTTAGATACCAACTATACTTAGACTGAACAAATTATTTCTCTTTAGAATCAGCAGTTTTGTTATACTGCATGTTTATTAATTAGAAAATGTCATTTTTTAAACATACATATACATTTTATCATTAATTATATAGATTTTTAAATGAGATATCACTTAATTACACGTACAATTTTTTTTTAAAGTTACTGTGTACATTTTTCTTATGTTCCAATAAAATATACTTTTTTAATCAATTTTGGTTTTTTTTCTCATTTCCTCCAGATTAAACATATCTTAACAGACAACTTTAAACAAGTCAAAATTCGTATACTTTTTAAAGTAAATTGTTTAGGGGAAACATGTATATTGTTAATATAGTTGAGCTTGTGTTTTATGCTATTATTGTTATTTTGGTGAAATACCTAATTTTCACAATAGTAATTAAATCATAATACAATAATTTATCTAAAATAACGTATTTTTTGTTGTAGGCAGCAGACAGACCATCTAATATGCGAATTGTCAGAACGATACCAACTATACAAATTAATGATTTGTCAGATGCAATCGATTCGAGAGATAATAACTCCGGATACGCAACTAATCAAGCTGGCGATATTGTACAAATGAGACAAGTGATACAACAATCTGGCACGCGAAGAGTCGTGATACAAAAGCCTCTGTTAAATTCGCAAAAGATCATCGCTACCACGATACAAAAAACTGTCTCCAATCTGCAGAAGAATCAGGGATTACAACAGAAAATAGTTCCGAACACACAAGTTATGCAAGTGCAGAAAATCGTACAGAATCAGGTCAATGCATTACAAAAATCTGGAATTGTTGGACCGAAAACCACAAATATTGGCCAGAGAATAATAACACATAAAACATCTGGTAGCCTGCAGAAAACTGTAATCAACGATAGCGCCAATGTTCACGGCCAAAAGATCATGCAACAAAATCCCCAGCGAATCGTGTTGCAAAAGTCTGCAGTTCAACCGAAAAAGTTACCCGAGATAAAGACGAACACTGTTAAATTAGAGAATTTGGCTGCAAGCACTTCTGAGGTCCAAATTAGACGTATGTGTCAAGCCATCGGAACCATTGAGGTGACTATATTTACATGAGAATGTTTGACCTGGCACACTCGTTTTTATCAATTATTATCGACACGCTTATCATATTTACTGTACATGTTTCATGCATTTTCTTTACTTTCAAGTTGATGGAGAATGTTTAGATTTAGGATTATAGATTCCAAAGCATAGCTATTTACTTTTTGCATGTGCTTTATATAAATTCCTCTATAAGAAACAGATTTTATTTGGACAAATATACACATAGAAGATAACGAATGTATTATTTCTTTATAGACAACTTGTAATTCACATAGTAAATGTAACAAAGTATTATAGCAAAGTCTTAGAGGCTTGTGTTTGACATATTATGTCGATTATTCTTTAACTATTAATTTAGATAGCTACAACGATTTCATTCCAAAGATATTATAATTAGGAATAAGCAGTATTCCAAAAAAAAAACTTCTATGATAAACATTCCCCTTACATACAAGTATATTATATACATAATCCTATTGTTTTACATTGAATTATTAGAACGACGATTTTATAATGTGTTGATTTGTTTTAGATACATTACATGCATGTAATGTGATGATTAGTATTTAATAGCTGACCAGATATTATGTTCATTATATACAAACTAGAGAATATATAATTGAAAAACAAATTTTTTTAATAATATTACAGTATAATCACAGATTATTTGATAATTGATATATATTTATTTTTGGTTTATATAATTTTCCCAATATTTTTTTTCTTCATACAAGATGTAATTGAATAACACACACACACATACACACATTTTAAAAGTGTGATGAAACCTGTAAACTTTATATCGCAGTACGAGTTTGAGAGACAATTATTGTAATAAAACCAATCACGAATTCTGCAAAACTTGAAATTGTTAATGACTTCATGACATTTCCTTATTTTGTCCCTCTCGAAAATGTATGCGGTATACAAACAAACATGTTAAAGAAACTCATTAATTTTCTTTGAAAATTATTACATTTTTTATTGCTTATACATAGATATTCACTTTTATGTTTATTTTAAATTTACTTGACAATCTAATAACAGTATATTCTTTATTCTTCGTGTTATAGAGCATACGTATGGGCGAGGGTAACGCGACCATTGTGTTTAAGACACAATCTGCCGCCATGGTGTTTCACAAGAAATACCAGCGTAAAATGCTCGATCTATCGCTGATAACCGTTCGCCTTGTGCCGCAAAGCACTCTCGCCAATAAAGTGGTAACGGCGACCGCGAAGAAATCTTAGAGACGAATCTCGAAATACTATTAGCATATTTTTAGCGTTAATTCCATGTAAACCGCGATTCTCCTAGATGGTACTTTTCTCATTTTAAGGTCCATCAGACCTGTTTGATAGAGATAAATGTATCTATATATTTTATACGCGTATATATTCCACAACACTACAGAAATTTGTAAAATTTAGTGAAAATGTAGTGAAACTTCTACTGGACTTTTAGTAGAAAAATGATATGTAAACGATAAGAGTTCTCAAAATATTTCAATAAAGTATGAGACATAAATTATTATTTATGAGAACTCATCTATGTATATATAAGGAAAAATTGTATATTTCGTATAAAATAATGTATAATGATGTGCATATGAAATAAAGTAACATGCAACAATATGCAAATATAAAAGAAGAAAATGATTGTACGAAGTTTATTATAGTGATATAATATAGCGATAATACTTTCTTAAAGCGTTAGTGCTTTATGAGTGGAAATAAAATTTATTCTATTATAATCAATTGTATCTGAAAAAATAACTCGCGAATCACAGTATAGAGAATAAATGTATATTTAAGTAAGTGAGAAAACGCTCATTATACAAAATATCCTATTATATATCGATAATATATGTAATCTAGATGATAAACTTATAGAGTGCATAAACAATCATATTACAATAAACTGCAGCTCATTTAGAATATCAGCTCTAATTATTATATATATTTTGTTAAATTTATAACTTTATTTTTACAAGACACTTTCGTAAACTAAAAAAGTAACAAAGATAAAAATGGGCATTATATGGAAAAAAAATGGATGTTACTGATCGTATAAGCGTTATTATTATATAAGCATTCTTTAATCTCCTCTTCGTTTTTTTTTAAAGGTTGCTATTAAAAAAATAAAGATTAACATATCTCAGTTATTGATATATTGAAACTGTTATTGAATATATTGCTCAGTTATTGATATATTGCAAACATAATTTATATTCAATGATTAAAATTTAAATATCTCAATCGCCTGCTTTCAATTAAATATTAAATTAACAATTATTACTATTAATTAAAATTTAAACTAATTGGGAGCAAAAAATGTGGAACGCTTCACGATTTTGCGTGTCATCCTTGCGCAGGGGCCATGCTAATCTTCTCTGTATCGTTCCAATTTTAGTATATGTACTGCCGAAGCAAGTACAAATGCAGAGCTCGAAGAAATTCTTTATAAAGTAAGCATCTTTGCAAGTGTACTTGCGAGAAACTAAAAATGACAATCAAATCGCCGTCTAGTGGTGAAACTATGTACTACATTAGAGAAATGCTGAATGACTTTTGTTCATGGCGCGATTAAAAGAGAATTTGAATATATAGTATATTTTTGTTATATTATTAACAAAAATTAGTAAGAAAAATGTACAAAATAATTATAACGATGGCGTATATTTGTGCGTTTTAATTTAATTAAGATATATACGCGATCGGAGTCCTACGTTTGATTAACCTATAACATTTAATGTTTTGTATTCATATTAGTATTACCAGTGCTAATATTTTGTCATTTACCATATACAATGGCCAAGTGCGCGTACTTTTTGTCGCATAAATCGTCATTAGAGTTCTGTCAACGTTTAAAATTTCTACGTACGAGTAATCGGATATTAAATGCGGTGCGAAAGTTTGCGGACGACAAGTCGGCTATTATTTTAGGGCTCGAAACAAGCTGCGACGATACAGGATGCGGAATTGTGGACACTACAGGAAAAATATTGGGCGAGGTGATAAACTCGCAGCATCTTACTCATTTAAAGTAATTGATTGCTATTATCGTATCTCGCGAGCAAGTATATTTGGAAGATCAATATGAGTTCGTTACACGTATTTAATTTGCAGTTATAAATGAATTTAATCTATTGATTAAGACCGTATATATATATTTAATTATTACATCAAATACAAATTCATTTCTGTGTATGTTTTATTTAAAAAAAGTTACCAAAACTGTATTTAGATTATTTTTAAGATAAATTAATTTTTAAGATAATTTAAAAATTGTTTAGCAATGCATTTTAATTCTAGTTGTATTCTTGTTTTTCAGACATGGTGGCATAATACCTACAATTGCCTATGATATGCACAGACAACAGATTACTACAGTTTGCGAAGATGCGCTGAGATCAGCAAATTTAAGATTAAGAGATATAGATGCTATTGCAACCACAACTAAACCAGGTCTTCCTTTATCACTCACTGTTGGAAATACCTTTGGCAAATATCTCTCTAGGATCGGTAACAAACCATATATACCAATTCATCATATGGAAGCTCATGCATTAACAATACGAATGGTCCGGAAAGTATGTTGGAAATATAATTGTATATAAAAAAAAGCATATGTGTATGTGCTATACACAGTATGAATATATATTCATATAATATTTTATAGGTAGATTTTCCTTTCCTCGTTTTACTCGTATCAGGTGGCCATAGTTTACTAGCAATCGTTGAAAGTGTAGATAAATTTTACACACTAGGTACTACATTGGATAATGCACCTGGTGAAATTTTTGATAAGGTATATTTGCAAAAAGAAATTTACTACTTATTTTTCAATTTTTTAATAAATTTGAGATTAATTTTGCTTCCAAAAGTTATATGGCAAAAGTTTATAGAAGATTCTATATAACGCAAAAAAAATTTCTTATGTAATTTAATAACGATTGCAGATTGCTCGCAGACTCAAGCTTGCGAATATACCAGAATTTTCACATATGAGTGGTGGCCAAGCCATAGAGAGTGCAGCAAGCAAAGCGACAGATCCGACTAAATTTATTTTCGAGCTTGCCATGACGAGAAAGAGAGATTGTCAATTTACTTTCGCGGGTATATTAAACAAAAGTTTGATACACATTAGCAAACAAGAAAAAGAACATAATGTCGATGGCAGTACAGTCATCCCTGATGTGTATAATCTCTGTGCTGCACTGCAAATATCTGCTATAAAGCACATTTGTCTCAGAACACAAAGGGCAATGGAATTTATTAATAATCTGAATTTGATATCACAGGAGAAACGAACTTTGGTATGTTGATAAGACTACTTGCATCAATTTCTGATTTGTTCTATATATTTATTTAAATGCAGGTAGTATCTGGTGGAGTGGCTTGTAATAATTTCTTAGCAGAAGCTTTAGAAATTGTTTGCTTGGAAAAAGGTTTTAAATTCGTTAGAACTCCTCCTCGATTGTGTAACGACAATGGCGTAATGATCGCATGGAATGGCGCGGAGAGGTGGATGGCGAATGTAGGCGTTATCCGAGATAGGGACGAAATTGAAATGGTAACTGTTGAGAAAAAGGCATCACTCGGGGAAAATTGGATCGAAAGAGTGCAGGATGCAAACATAAAATGTAAATTAGTAAAATTAAAGGGGCTTTTAGATTAAACACTAATTTCAATCTTTCATTTGAACCTCTGTATTTTCAAACAATTAACAATCGAAATAATGGCGCCCGAGATCACTTTTGACGAGTCGTTATTAACAATAGAGCCAATTTAATTGATGTACAAAACATTTATTTTCTTATGTTATACAAATCTATACAACAGTCGATGTATGTTGTTCACTTTGCCGCTTTATCCTATGTATCAGTTGTAAGTCCAAGGAATCACCATGCTGAGCGATGTTTTTCCGTTCTTCATATTTATCTAAGATATTTCGTATCCTCTCTTTAATTTCTTCTATCTGCTTTTTATTTTCCGAAATTAAAGACACGGGTAAAATATCGTCGATATGTATAGTTTGCTCAGGCCGCATTTCCTCTGGACATGTAGCCACATATTTAGATAAATTATACAGTGCCGGCTTAACTTTTTTGAGGATACTATCAGCATTGTCAGTGTCCATTTTATTGATTATAATCATGGTTGGCATTTTTAATAGGTCTGGTTTGTAAAGTTCAATCTCTTTGTTTAGTAAGACCACAGTTTCCAAACAAGATCTATGTTTATATTTGGGCGACAATTGAAAACCTTGTATGTCTACGATGAATAGGAGCAGCTTTGTTCTTTCGATATGCTTCAAGAATTTGTGACCCATTCCGATATTCATATGCGCACCCTCAATCAGACCTGGTAAGTCCGCAACAGTGATTGTCCTCTCATCTTCATAATTCATGATCCCCAATCTGGGCCTTATAGTAGTAACTGCAAAATATACAATTCCAAAATCTGATCTATCCCAAATATTAATAAGACGGCAGGTTTCCTTAAGATAATGTAATGGCATTGAATAAATTAATAGGATTGTAGATTAAAATCTTACAAGGATAACTAGCAATTTTAGGTTTAGCTTTTGAAACTGCTGCCAAGAATGTGCTCTTGCCGGCATTGGGAAAGCCGACCAGTCCAACATCAGCGATTAGTTTCAAATCCAGGTTTATCATCTGAGATTCTCCCTTTAATCCGCAGTAACCTGTCTCCTCAGACCCACCCATTCCACCTTTTGCTACCAATAGTTTTGTGTCTTCTTTGTTTAACTCTCCTAAATTTTAAATTATGAAAAAAATGAGAAAATAAGCAATGAATGTATACAAAATGAACATAATGCTTGAGAAATTATGCTTACCTAACAATATTCCATTTTGATTATATATCATAATGCCACGTGGGACTGAAATAACTTTGTCTTGACCAGGTGTACCTATAATTCCTTTGGCCTTACTATCACTTCCCGAATCTGCTTTGATCCGTTTGCTCTTCAAGGTTTTGACAACGTTCTCCAGGGTCAGTCCATCTTTTGCAATCATGTACACGTTACCTCCTGCGCCTCCGATTCCACCATAACGAGGTAAGCCAGCTCCTCCTGTGCCTCCCCTGACATGAAGACGTAGTGTGTCGATGAATGTTGCACGTAGGTATTTTCTAGGTAGCTGCAAAAACAAAATTTTTCTTTTGAAAATATGACACTTTCTATTTAAATATATCGTTCAATAATTTAACAAAAAATATTCACTTTACCTTTTTGACACAACCTAAAATCTGCGTCAAAAATACCATTATAATAAGTGTTATGAGAGATAAGTAATTCTCAAATTTATTATTTTTTTTTTTATATGTTTGCACTTTTCTTTCGATTTATTTAATTTTCTTTATTCATCAATCGTATAACTAGTATAACTGGTATATCATTTTCCTGCAAGAGGTTAAGTCATTGTTGCGCACGCCATATTTAAACACGCTAATTTATCGGACGAGATTATCGATCGAAATTCATCGATAATGCAAGATGTAGCTTCTAGATGTCATCTTGGTCTTGGATGTCATTTCGGCCATTTTGTTTAATGCAACTGAAAGTTCAAACCGTTTTCTGTTCGTCTTCGGCAACGTCCTCGCTTCGAGGAAGAATTTATTCAGAGAAGAATACTTATTAAAGGTATAGTCAGACGCAAAGGATTTCTTCCCTGGCTGGTCCAAATTTTTCCTACATTAGTGGATCTTATTAAAGATATTGCTATTTTTATTTAATTTTTGAATAATTCATTCATATGATTTCTTTTTTCTGTCTTTCATTCTTTCCTTGCAGTAGAATGTTTGTTTTTATGTATATATTTTATTGTTATTTAATATTATTCAAGATTTGTTTCATTATTTTCATAAGTTTGTTTTCTGTATTTATAAGGTTCATATAATTCCCATAATGATAAAATCGATGATATTAAATAAAGTGATGCTGAAATAAACGCGAAGAAAGTCACCACTCATATGTCGCGACGTAAATATTTTATTGATGCAATCATGATATCTATATAAATTGCAATATTATTTATCTATATCAAAACAGAGATGCAGCCTTTTTTTTGAGAAATATTACAGTATTGAAAAAAATTGTATATAAATATAATTGTATATAAATAAAAATAAATAAATAATTGTATATAAATAAAATTGTAACATAAATTAAGAATAATATAAAAGAATATAAAAGATGTATATATATATATATATATATACAGAGAGAGAGAGAGAGAGAGAGAGAGAGAGAGAGAGAGAGAGAGAGAGAGAGAGAGAGAGAGAGAGAGGGAGAGAATCTGAGAAGCCAATTCGCGAGAAAGATATTATAAAATAATAAATATGAAAATGACGGGAGAGCAAATAAAAAAAAAATGTCTTCAATACATATACACGTAATATAAGTATTAAAAGTTATTTTGTTTATGTAAGTCACACATAGTATGCGTCGTTGCCTAGTTTAGTTAGCTAAAGTTAATTGAAGTGTTTAACTCTTTGATTCCTTCTATTCTTTGCTTCTAGAAAAATATAGACACGCCCTCTCTTTCTTGTCCGACAAAATGAGCCGCGGTTTACGGATCGCAGTAATTGTCCAGGAGCCGATCGGATCCGCGATGTACATCCTGGGGTCAAGTGATACCAATTACGAGAAGGATTTTGCAGCGGATCAATTGGCGGCGTCGCCAAGGAGGCGGGGTAAGAGTGACCATCTCTCTCTCATCTCGGCGGAGGCTCGTCTAAACGGCAAAGATACACGTATACGCCAAGCGTTAAAATTAAATCTAGCCAGAGGCCGTCGACTACGACGTCCACGACGGCGACGTCGCGACGAGTCGGCGCGTCCTCTAGCTCAGTCTCAAGAGCACACCCCGGCTGCACGGATGCGTCCCGATTGCCAATCGATCTAGCATCCCCCGTCGCGACTCTTTCTCTTTTTTTCTCTTTTTCTTGCGAAACATATCTACCGAATCCCGGTAGTCTCCGTTGATCGTCCGAAGATTCCTCGCGAGACGTCGGATTCGCGTGTACTCGAATCTCTTGACCACCTTCATCTGAGATCTTCGCCGAGGTAATCTTTCGTCAAGATCCAAGTTTATGATTATCTCTCAAACAGAATCTAAGGATTACCGCTTGTATGATACAGTACAATTTCGATATTATTTATTCAATTATGTTTACTTTAATCGTAGAGCTTCGCTTTTCTCATTACTTAACGATATTCTTTCATCGTTGAAATTACCTCATATAGCATGGATATTCATAGCGAATATTTAGATCTAAAGTCATATGTAGGATTAGCTAAACGCTGTGTAGAATTTAAACGCCAATATCATTGTTTGCTGTCCATAATTAGATTCAGTCGAGAGAGAATTCGACTACGTAATCACCGAAAAACGCGTAATGTAAATTTTTCAATGTTCTCTCGTTTAGATTTTATGAGATTGTACCGTGTATCTTGTGTTTAATTATTGTGATTCCATTTATACGAATCAGAGATGAAAAAAATGCGATTACGTGTACGAATGTGATAGCAATATTTTGAAATCGCAAAATATCGATCTGACGAAGCAATCGCCTGATCGTTCCTGAATGGCATCAGAAGAAGAGCACGCGGGTACGAGAAGTCTGTGTCATCGGGTTACTAGCCTTGATCACCTGCCAAATACTTGACAGGGAAAGCGTACCGTTGTCGTTGCTACTCGTGCTAATTTTACATACGACGCAGAAAATTACGAAAATTGACAGTAATGGAACGGAGAATTCTCGTGACAATATCATCACCAGTTTATTGTTTTTAAAGTATTTTTAATCGTCCAAATTTACTTATCGAAAAATATAATAGCAGTCGTACATGCAGACTTTTAGAGATATATTCATATATAAATGTGTGCAAATTTATCATTATACTTTTAATTTTTTTATAAATTCTTTCTTTTTTTCATACATACACGGAAAAAAAATAAAAATTTTAATTTAGTAAAGAATTTTTTTTATATATAAAATACGTATAAAAAATAAAAAATATATACACATGTATAAAATACATATAAAAAATAAAATATATATACACTCGCTTATATATATTTTATATTAAAAAAAAAATTCTCTCTATTTAATTCAATTTTCTGTTTTTATCCTCTTTCTTTCTGAAAAAAAGAGAGTCTAAATTATAAAAAAATAAAAAAATATATGAGCAATCTTTACGAATTATATGATCTTTTTTTTGATATATTTGTATTTTTTACAGATGCAACGAGAGGACGAGGATTTTGGCGAGGGTTACATCGCGGAATCGCATCCGCTGAGGCCAACGCATCTCACGGTTCCGCTTGGTGGACGTTCTGATTCTCGTGCACCCAGTATCAGTAGCAGCGTCAGTGACCTCGATGTTCCGATATACACCAGAGAGACCACTATACCGCTCTCAGCGAGAAAGGTAAGCTCTCATCGCGATACATTCATTAAATGGGCGGAAAGTCCGTTGCTTTGCGTGAGATTAAATATACGTTCCTCGCGCTCCGTAATCAAACATTATGTAAATTAAATGAATGTAAAAAAATCGCGGAATCCGTCACGATATAACATCGCTATGATGCGATTTCAATTTTTTATAAGTAAAGATATCATTACGCAAAGTACAACGTACGTAATATTTGCGATCGTCCCTTTCAACAGTTTGTGTGTTTCAATCTTTATTAAGATTCGGTTTTACTTATTTATAACAGAGAAATAACATGCATACATTACAAAGTAATAGCATTTTATGACATATATATGAATATATGTATTGTGAAATATTTCCTTGTTTTCTGAAAAACAAGAATTTTCAGATAATGTTCTAAAAATGATTGAAGTAAGAACTGCTTAAGCAATGATAGAAATTGGGGAACACTATTTAATCAGAAAATATATGATCATTATATCAAAATATGTCACAGAAAGACTTGTACACTTTTAAGCGCCAGATGATATACATACATATTTTGTACAGAGCGCCGAACCGAGAATTGAAAATGGATGTATATATATATATATATATCGAAAAATGCGTTAGCGGGCAAAACATCCTATTTTTAAGACGATGTCGAAATCGTGGTTATTCAAGATCAGGTAGTCGGATACCTCACGCGCGCACATTTCGCGGACGATACAAGTGCGATAGAAGACCCGCGTGTTGGTTTAATTTTATTTACTAAATTTCTCATGTTCACGCGAGACACGTGTACTACATTACACGCAAGTATAGCACGCGTTTATAGCATATACCATATACTATTACTTTAACGTAGAATCTATTACGATTTCGATGATATTCCTCTCTTGCATCAATATTGTCTTTGATTTTAAAAACTTGTCATTTCTTTGTCTCATTATCGATTGTCCCTGCGCGCAATTTATCGCGACTTTTATTGTAGATTATCAGAGAGACATTCTATGTCCATTCATTTTTTAGGGTAAGACCAATTCTAAAGAGCATTTTTTTTCTCTTTTTTTTTTTCTTTCAAACGAATAAGATCGCGACTTCTCGTAATTACACTTTGTCATCTATAGAAAATATCCATTAAACATTATCAATTGTTTTAATAGATGTGTAAACACGCACTCGCGTACATTGCGCTCAGGAATTTTCCGGGAGTATAGTCCGGCGTCGAGATGATTATCAAGTCAGACTCTTGGTAAGGATTCGCATGCGTGTCGCGTAATAATTTTTTGCGCTATATAAAATAAATCCATTCTTACATTTTTCTCTACATGTTTCTCTATGCATTTGATAACGTCATCGTCATTTCCCGCGTCATTTAAAACGTCGATCGTGTAATTATTGGAGAATTTTACAGCTTTTTTCATTTCGAATTTCGTGTTTTAACGATTCTCGTCCAGTTCCAGATCCTCATCGTTTGATGAGAAAAGAGAGAGAGAGAGAGAGAGAGAGAGAGATTTCAGCGAGTAATCTTAATTCTTTTGGTGAATTGCATTCATTCGTACACGCTATTTTTACTTTCTCGCTCTTCGAAGAAGGAGATTGCACGATTAATCTCCAGAAATAAAACTACAATTAATTGTAAGCGTCCACACGAATCATGTCGCTAATATTATTGCGATCTCTAACGCATCTTACATCACAGTTGATCTGTAACCACGACTAATACTTTTGTCAATATTCTCATTGTTGCAATCAATGGCGTAACTAATATATCGGACACGTTCACGATTGTGTAAAAATTAGACGAATTATTTTCTCTTTTAAGTAACATTTTCTAGATCTTAAATTATTTTGTCCTTTCATTGAAATTCTGTCAATTAAAAAAAAAAAAAAAAAAAAACTAGCAAACAGATTCTCTCTCCGCGCCCATATGACAAGTCCATTCTTTTTTTCTGATCTCTTTCTATGGTATTATCTTATTCTTTTATTTCTACTTTCTATCCTTCTTTCATTCTTTTTTTTCTTTTTCATCTTTCTATCGGATTACGCCACTGGATGCAACGAGACAATCGACGAAGCTTACCCGCGAGTGATGACGCAATACGCGGGGCGTGTTGTGTACGCGATTGTTGTATTCGCGCGCATTTGACCCGAGTTTAATGGAATGCAAAGCATTCGATTAATATATGCCCCCAGTTGCGTATCGCGGCTAATTAAGCGATGCGTATCGCTCGAAAGATATGACGACATTGAAGCTCGATAAAATTTCCGCGCTAATCGCGTACGAAGGTTACTATTGCCGTTCGTTCTCCGGCATTCGTATATGCGCGTGCAATTTGACTAATAGGGCTGCCATTCGTCCGGTTTTTCCCCGATTTGTCCTAGTTTTTCGAGCATCCGGGAACGTACGGGGGGACTTTTCAAAGTAGTCCGGATTTTTTGAGCGTGTGACAAAAGACGATGCGCGCATTTGAGTCTGTGTCTGTTATGTTGTACGTGCGGTATTGTTCAAGCCTTAAGACATTGGGATCGTTGACAGCAAACAAAATAATGTAGTATTACATTATTACTATTATTAATAATTCTTAATAATAATGACTATTAATAATATTATTGATTATTAATAATTAAAATAAAAATTATTCTATTTTTATCGCTTTGTCAGCAGTTGCAATAATTTCACATAATAAATTATGGGTGTCCGTGTTTCAATTGGAAAGGTCGGGAGTTTTAAACTCAGTTTCAGTCCTAGGTCTGTATAATTGCAGATGGCAGCCCTAAATTTGACGGAAATAGTTGCGCGTATTCGCGATATCACGCGGCGATATTATTCGCGCGTGCCGCGTTGCTTTCGTTCTCAACAGGTGGATTCTCGCGGGTCTACGATGCGATAAGTTCATCGCGAACGAATGTATCGATCAAGATGGAAATTCCCAGAGATTTGTTAAGATATTATTTATATATACAACCAACGCTTTTAGAGTTTTTTTAAAGAATTTTACCGAGATCTCGTCGTGATTCTCGCGCATTTTTATTTTTTACTACATCGGCAATTGCATCAGCTATCATCGTTGTTAAGTTGAGACAGAAGAATGTAAAGTTGCAAATGATTCATCAAAAGATTAGAATGCACCTTCGTTCTTGAAACTCATGTGATGACGGAGAACGCTCCGTCGTCGTGGTATTTTATTGGCCGATCCGGTGGGTGTGCGTGGAGGCACGTAATCTGTCCTGTGTCTCTTTCCGGCGCGAGAAGGGAAATCGTTTCGCCTTATCTGAAAAATGCGCCGAGACGTCTCGCTATAACTGAACTGAGATATTAGCCTATTCACGCGTGCGCGGGTTCGTGTAAAAATAGAAAATTATTACGTGCTCATCGGCAAGCGCACTTTGTGCGCGGAAATAAAGATAGCACGCGATTGGCTCTTTTCGGTAGGCGTAAAAAAATTCTCTTGCATATTTTCAATATTTAAAAAAATTAATATATATATTCCAGTTTTTTCTCGAGAAACAGAAAGCGGATGGAAAATACGTCGAGCAAAAAAAAAAAAAGAATAAATTTTATAGATTTAATAGATCTGTCGATTTTAATTTAACTCTTTTCTTGCATTTTCTACGACACTAGTGTTAGATATTACAATCCTGATTACATTAACTCCATTTGTTTTAACGATTTCGATCATCTTGAAAACTAAACTTCTCTTGACATCTTGAGCTATTATTATATAATAAAAATTACACGCGCATTTCTCGAATATCTTATATAATTATGAAGATTTTAATTACGCATTAATGCATTATCGTCTTGTTGTGCGATTACAGTCGTTACCATTTATTCTCATTTAACACAAGAGATTTTTCGATAGATTTATCGAGCATCGATGTCAACGAAGTCGTAAATGTAATAAATTGCCAACTGTTAATACAATTTTATTGGGTTGAGAGTGAATTAGAAAAGTAGGAAAGCACATACAACCAATCTTTAAAAAATTCTGTTATTTTGAAAAAAGAGATACATACAATACACAATTAATTTATTAAGCAGACAAAACAATCTTTTAGACTATGTCTTTATAGCTCGAATTTATTCGTTGATATAATTTTGGAATGTCATGATGCATTACGTGTAATCGGTTTATTCGTAATCCCGTAAATCACGCAGCTGAGGCTTGAGGAAAGGCATTTTTTTTTTCTTCAAAGTGTCGCGCCAGCCGCAACATCCGTGATAATAAAATGAATGTGCAATTTCATTTTAGTTTAGTCAATGCAATGATATCGCATCTGTGGCCATATGCCAGACGATCGCAGACGTCATTAGATGCTGGCGCGACCAGCATGAATCTCTTTCACGTGGGACGAGAGACACGCGTGTGCGTGTGCATTTTTATTCGCTCTATATATTTCCTCAAATTGGAAATACGAGTAATATCTTATATCGCCAAGCAATGCAATTTATATCTTCCCTAAGAAACTCGGAAGAGCTGACCACTTCCTTATGTTCGATCTGTCTCTTATCAATGAATGTATGTTGATGAGCCGTTACTTACATAATTCTGTTATTAATAATTATTGTCAAGAGCAATTTCTTTCGCGATATGCGAATTTCTATTAAAAGTTTCATCGCGAAAGAAAAACATTTCATGTTACAAAAATGATTCCTTATTACGTAATATTTAATGTAACAAGTTTCAAAAAAAAATGTGTTCATCGAGAAGTATCATACGGATGTTTTTAACAAATTTGGGATTAAGCCAATTTTTAATGCTCGCAAAGAGAAGGAGAGAGGTAAAAATGAAAGGAGAAGAGCAATAAACATTTCTCCTTGCTATCATTTGAGACATTAAAGAATTTTCCTAAATAGCATCTCACAGTTTCACCTTTCAAAATGATCAGTAATCCCGCCGTTCGTGACGTCATTGTTTTAACGATCGGCTCAAAATCCGGTGAATGACGCAATCTCGATTCAGTCGGCGCGCACGGGAAGCTTTTCTCCTTTGGACACAACAGGGGTTGCATAAGGGGGTGAAATATTTATGCGCCTGCGCCGCGAGGTCGGTCGGTCGGTCGACGCGCCAACTGCGTCAACCCCTGTCCGTGGAGGGTATTAAGGCGCACGAGGATCGAAGCGAACGCTCAGAATAGACGAATTCCACCCGTTTCTCACCTGCGTCTCAGAAAGGTGAGTTCGCACATATTTTTGCGCCTGATGATCCGCCGAAAAAAAGAATGGGAATAACGATTACACGTGTGTCGCGGATTTTGTGTGAGATTTTGGGTGAATATGTTAACAGGAATACCTTCGACATACCTTCGCTCATTCGAGGATCGGAGTGCCAGTCCGTCACGGCCAGTACAATCATCTCGATTGATTTTATTCGCTCGATTTTAACGAATTCGAAACCCCGCTTCGTACAAGTTTGGATCAAATGAATTTCTCGGTGCTTGAGACCCGTCTTGATATTCATCCGCATGTGTTCTCCGCGGATATGATGCCGGAGAAATTTAGAAATTTAGGGCTCCAACTCGCAAGTTTTCGCCTGTCAATTATCCGTCGAGGTTGTACTGGTCTCGGATTCGCTTAACGATTATCGAGCTAATTTTTCATAATATTCATATCGTGAATTTATGACGAATGGGATGAAAGGTATAGCCGTTTGACCTTTGCGTTTGACCTTTGTTACGATTTATCGACTGGGTCTTTCCAGGGTACTAAACGAACATCGACGACTGTGATATGGATTTTTTTTTTTTTTTTTTTTTTTTCTTAGGAAATAAAAGCGTGATAAAGTCTGACAAGTAAACGGGAAACTGAATGTGCTGTCTGCATGCGCATGCGAGATATTTTATAATACAATACTTCGTTACAGTTACATAATACTATCGTGTCGTTCAAATCTTATTCTGTTACACGCAACGTGCGTGATGCATCTTCGTAAACATCGTAATATATTTTCCAATTTAGAAATCAATAATAATATCTTGCCATCATAAACACAGAGAATGCGATCTGTATAAAATTATTTTTACAGGCGATAATTGCATTTCTCTTCAAAACACTAATATTGTACAACTGAAATTACCTTCGGCAGATTATAACAAGTGCATATTATGTCGCGAAAATCTATTAGCTAGACGAGCATCCGTATATATATTTTCAGTTTTGTCTTACGTCAATTCTATCACGGATAAATATAAACAATTCTGATCGTAATCTTCAGATCGTAGTTTCGAACAGAATTTACACAAAGTGCTTTATCTAATTGAAACAGTCGAGATATCTCCGTTGCTTTTTATATTATATAGAAAAATGTGTATAAAAAAGAAATATATATTGTTCATTTCGAAGGAACAAATATTGTGATTAAAAAAAAATGTAGTCAAGATTACATTTTTAAATCGAATTCCCAGATAAATATAATTTTTTTACATTGTTTATTTCTTTTGGAATGATAGTACTGTATATACGTTGAATTTTTTACACATATCTTGTGTCATGGTAGGAGTGTCGTTATAAGCCATATCTTTTTAAGAATTCTTTTTTAAGAAAAAGTCAAGTGGCGTGAGATTTGGCGACCGCGAGTAAACCAATAAGCTCTCGCACCACAGTGATTAATTTCGCAATTAAGAAATATTCTGTTCAACATTTCGAACGACAATAGTATTATATATTAAACAGCGATATCACTTATTCTTAGAAATATGATCGACATTTTTTTTTTTTTTTTTTTCAAATCGGAAAAGATAAATTCTAAATCTTTATTTGTTTTATATGATTTTTTTATCATCTCTTCTCTCTAAAACAAGCAGCGACGTAGCGCCAAGAATTTCCAAGTCTTATCACGCACCCATGTTCAAGTCATGCTTAGTAAATATTTCGCTCACATTTGCATAAAGTTGTTCGAAGGAGAAGAATAATGAAAGGATAGGAACTTTATTGCGTCATTTTGATTTATTCACGATGCAATGACAGATGGAATTTTTCCGAATGAAATTTTACGAATGCATCAAAAACATATAAAATATTTGTTTCTTAGTTATTTTAATAAAATTACATTTTAAGGAATAATACTTTTACAGAAATCGAGATTTATCGTGGTTGTATTCAATTACATTAATTCTTCGTCGAAAGTATATATATATATAGAGCTCTTTTTATAGCTCGTCAAATTTCGTTGCATTAGAAGAATCCTGTCTATCGGACATCTCCGCAAACACAATAAGAATTTCCATTAAACGAATTTATATTATTGCAAAATTTATAACTTTATTACAGATTTATTATCAATCTGCATCAAATGCATCGTCGTGATCTCAAAAATATATCCCGATATATTGCATTTCAATCTTACTTGCATTGCATCATATTTCTCATTCTTGTAGGAGTTATTATTTTATATTGCATCATACATACAGAAAGTGATATAGACGATTGTCTGTCTTTAATCGATCGATATTGCATTTTGCGAGATGTTTTGACGGATTATCGCAAGTTTCGAAGATACTCTTTATCATCGCAAAACAGCTCTTATATTTTCCTTTTCGGACGATATTGGATACCGATGGTCTTTCGGGGTCTCGTCGTATCTGCACATAAAAGATACCGCAAAGATATATGTATAATATTTAATATGATCTGCGTTTCTTAGAATTTTGCTAACCAATTGTCTGTTTCCTGTTCTTTCAAGCTGCCTATACAATGGGCGTGGAAAAGGAAAAGGTACGTTATGTAACTAACAATAAGCGCAATTCGTTCGTCGGAGGCGTAGTAAAAAATTCAAACAGTTATATGCGGAATTTATGTATTGGAATTAATAGAAGCACGCATCATCAAATTAAGAGGTTTCATATTTCTTTTTTATTTTTTATTTATCTAGCAACGATAGAGAGAGCATTAAATTAGAGAGTAAATTGGAGAGAACGAATAAAGATTTAATGCGATGATAGTTCAATTTGATATTGAAAAATTAAACTCGAAATCGAAAAGATTAAATTTAATTTTCTCAAAAAAGTGGATTAATATTAAGCTGAACTTTCTAAGATTGGTATAATTAAACATTTTGCTCTCTAGTCGAACGACGATATTCAGGAACAGGCGGCGACGCCAACAGCACTTGCCCCAGCCTCGAAGGTAATTCATTTTTCTTCGATGTTGATTCTCGAGTATAATCGTATATTTGCGCGGTAAGTTGAGTAAATATTGCAGAAGACTTGATATTGTAAAATTTCAAGATATTATGAAAAATATTTTTAAATATTGTCGAATTTTTTAATATTGTTGTTTTTATTTAATAAATTATTGGAATGATAAAATAATAATAATTCTATTTTTTTTTTTTTTAATGAATTGTAAAATAAGATATCTCTTTCTACGATTTAATTTATACATATCGTTTTTGTATATAAAAATACGACCATGTTCGAGGATTGATAATAAGTTAACGAGAGAGAACAATTTTCTATATTAATATATACCCTAATAGTTTTCTCTCTTCTCCCTTATTTATCTTTATACATATTTTTATTTTATATATGTATACATATATACATCTAAATTTCTCCATCTTTTATAAAGTTACCTACACGGTGTAATCTTTAAACGCTTGTTTATCTTGTAAACTGTCCAAATAACGGTTTTTCTCGCTTGCTTATGAAATTACTTACGAAATAATTAATCTTAATTTCTTTTCTCATGTCTTTCTTTCTTTTCTTTTTTTTTTTGCTCCCAGTCCGCGACAGCCGATAAGGATTGGGTAAGTACTAGCTAATATATTAATATATTGGTTGTGACGCACCTCGACGATATAGAAAATTATTTTATGTCGTGTATGCACCCCGCAAGGAAAAATGCACACGCATATCGCATCGTTGTTGATGTCTGGCCAAAGTCATTGACTCGCAAATTATCGCGAGGTCTCATCCCATTAGCGGAAAACTGTCAGATGTGTCGGTAAACACGCACGAGACACACATTCATCTCTCTCTCTCTCTCTCTGTCTGAATATACATTGACAGATATTTCAGATGCGTATGAATATTCTACGTTGCGGGAGATGAAACATGAAATAAAGTATTGAGATAAGATAAATATTCTGGCGTGCATAATGCATCACTATACTAAATTATCAATTACATGTTGATATCAATTATAATATCGAAATAATTATCATTATATATTCTCAGCCGCCGAAAACAATCTAAAACGTCCAAAGTCCATGAGAGATAACGTTCTATCGCGGCAATGTGTTGAAATTTCAGTGATTAGAGGAGAAGGATAAAAGAGAGGGAAATACCATTCAGATATCACTCTCTTTGGCAACTTGCCAGTGATAAAACGTTTTAGAGACGCGAATTTTTTACGACAAGAAATAATATCGAAAATTAGACAGTGTGTTACGATAGAAGTTAACTTTCGCCGCAGTATTAAAATCGCGTTCAGTATCGTCTCTCTTCTATTTTCTAACGTAACTATTATTATTGACTGACATAATAATAAACTTATATAACATATAATTTTGTAACAGTTTAATCGATAGGAGGATATATATATATATATATATATATATATATATATATATATATATATATATATATAGATTGTTTGCGAATGAAATTAAACAGAATCTTATTTTTCGATAAGTGAACTTTATCTTGGCATAGATTGCGCTTATTAAACGGTGAGGTATCTAATTCTTTGAATGATAAATTGATATTGTGTGTCTTAACACATCTGCTTTAACAAAGAATATGAATATTGTAAAACGCAATATTTTGATGACTCCTACTGATAAGAACGATGAACACGTGCGTTTGTATAATCGGTATTTACATGCAAATTAGACGATACGCGCGCCTATCGTCAGCTCTAGCCTTCATATTGTGACAATTGATAATAATTACTTTTAACAGCGAACCGTATCTGTCTGATCGTCGAAACTTATTCGTATCGGTATTAATTGAAATTCTTAATCGTCACATTAAAAGGAAATAAAAATTACTTGGGGAATTTTTTTAAAATTAATTTTCTCTCCTATCGCGATTTTTTATACACGAAACATATCTGATATTGATTCAATCTTTTTATATTTAACTAATGGAAAAAATATATCTTCTTTCCCGATTATTTAGAAAAGCATGATGCACATAATTACACAATTATTTAAATATTATTCCGCAATATCATCTTTCTAATATCTGTGTAAGATAATATATTTGGTATATTCTCTGTATACATATACTTATTTTTAGATTGAATTATGACATTTTAATTAAGTAATCAACCTTTTAAGCTTTCATTCGATAAATATTTATAACAACGCATTTTGAATAACGATAAAGCATTGCTGTTCATTCGCATCGGGTCTCAAAGGCGAACATCATTAAAAAAGTTTCCGTCTCTTTCTCTATCTTTCGATCGAACGGTATCTCCGAAAAATGCATCGGTGTCATTCGCAGGCTCATAAACTTTAATCGAGTTCGGCGCGTTTTCGAAATTTCGACGCCCGTAAAATTAACATATTTTATCTCGGACGATTTTATTTACAATTTGCTTTCGCGTTTAATTTCTTGAATAGCGTTATTATGCCGAGCGAGTACCGTGTCGAAAGGCGAAACGAGGCGGACTTGAAGTCGACCAAGCGCGCCGAAATGTATGCGACCAAGTCGCGGAGAAGCGGGTCTGCTTCAATACGGCTTAATTGTAAAATTGACGCGTAACCGACGTGACTCGACTGGCTGTCATTAACGGGCCGCGTCCGGTATCGTGTGTACACAGGCCATTAAAAGTGTGCTCTCTCACAGTAAAAGACATAAGGTGCAAAGACTGCAAGATGCTCCACGCGTGTGCTTCCCGTCATTTTCCTTTTTTTTTTTTCTTTTTTAAAATGAGACAAAGCGTGTGCGCATAATGTTTGCTTAGGATCGTAGAATCGTCAATATTCCGAAGAGCTGAAACAAGGATGCTGCAAAATGAATAGTCCACAAAATATTCTCGGAATACTAGGAATGTGTTGTTCCCTACGCAGGCGAGAATAATCACGAATGAAATATATGAGGGAATTGTCAGAGAAAAATATTTTAATATAAATATTCTAATAAACGCGCATCTTTTTCTCTATCTCTCGTCATATGATATTCGTATCGATTTGTTTGCCCACAAAACACTCTTTTTTTTTTTTCCGTAATACGAGTACATACGACTACGATTACACCGTCTCGATATCCTCGCTTGTCGCGAATCGACGCGCAGTTGGTTCAAGCGGTTTTCAAGCGTCCCCCTTTGTCCCCTCGACGCACAAAATTCTTAAATATCTTATAGCGGCAATCAAAATTAATTAATGATCAGAATTTAGAAGAGAATCACCGTTAAAATTTATTACTTTATCGAGAACTCTCGCTCTCATCGCTACTTTCGCCGATTCGCAAAATGCCGCTATCGAAAGATCACCGACGACTTTCGTATCTCGAACGTAATATGTTTCCAGAGAGTATATATTTTTCTTTTAGCGGAACGATCCCCTCCCCGAAGGGGTGCGTGGGACGGTGAAAGGTTCACGTTTGTCGCGTCGGGATTCAATCGGCGGGGTTCGTCCAATCGCGCTGCCGTCGTATCAGTCCAGAAGGGAGAGGGGGCACCCTGGAGAGCGGGGCCTTTTGAAAATCGGCTTTGAATAGGCCATCGCACAAATATCGGCGGCAGTCGCGCGCGCTAGTGACCGTGACACGTAGGTCTCGTCACATCGAGGTCATTGTCTCGGGATCTTTCTTCATTTCCGAGCGAATTTTCGGAGCCGCCGCCGTCGCCGTTTTTCGGTAGACTTGATATAAACTCTCCAGAAGAAAATATTCAAAAGAGAAAGAGCGATCTCCGCGATCCCCGAAAGAGATAGACGGAAGAAGCGAGACAGAAGAGATAGAGAAGTAAAAAGAAGTAGAGTGTGAACTACTTGCGCGGACTATTCACTTCGCCCAAGCATGCAGCTCAAGGTAAAATTCTCGAATGAGAGAAGACACATTTTGCTTTTTTTTTTTGTCTAAGTATATATACAATACATATACACGGCGCGTCCCAAAATAAACGGAAAAATTTTAATGGCCGCTGGATCCGCCGATCGAATTTGCGGAGCCGATCTTTCCGTGCTGATTCGCGTGAGAAATTTTTATATATTTTCTGATTACTATTTTATTTTAAAAATTAGTACTTCAGCATTTTCGTTCGAGAATAATTGATAACAAATTTATTCGAGAAGGAATTACGTATATCACAAAGAGCGGTGAAACTGACTTGAATAAAAAAAAAAGATATTTGTATAAAAACAAATCATAAATATGCTTGACGTATCACCAAGGTTCCTTTAAAGGTTAATCTTGAAAACGAACGAGAGCGGCGAAACCGGATAAGAATATGTGCTTTAAATATTTGGCAGAAACGAAATAAAAATTTGCGAGAAGGTGACTCTGGATATATTTTCAAATCGTAGCTGTCGTTGATCGTGATGATAAAAATTTTACAGCCGCTTTATTCTCAAGTTGAAAGTTGGCGCGTATAAATATTTACAAATATAATTGACTATGTCTAAAAATATGTCTGAGAAGCATATTCGAGAGAAAAATAAAAGATATTCTATATATATCGCTGATATACATTATATCCGTGACTGAAAAAATATTTCGTAGAATGTTGGGCACTGTATATCAAAGGCAAACAGATCTCAAGTATGTCAGTCGTATGATTTTGATTCATCGATTTCACCAAACACTCCGTTCATAACAATTTAGGCTTGGTTAGAAAATTCTAAAAAATGATTTATTTTCTATGCATATGTGAGATATAATAATATAAAATAGAGTAGCAAAAGTTGAATATCATTTACATATTTTTCGCACACGGTAGGATTGTTTATTTGTTAAAATAAATACATGATAATATATAACACTTAGTTAAAGATATATACATATATGTCTAATATAAATACGTTAGAGAAAGTGAGTAAAAGTGGCACGTGTGGCAAAATAGCGTAGATGAAGAAAGGAATAACAGATCCTTTAATTTGTAAATAATTACAAAATACCGAATATATTTATGTCTTATCGCGCGAATATTTATCATAAATATTTATACGCCGTATCAAATATTTGTATACGATGATTATGACCGACATGCTTTCGGTAAATCTTTGTCATATCCTGTGATAAATGAGCGACTTGACGACTAATCAGACATTCAAAATACGTTCTTTGCCTTCTCTGTTATAATCATTCAAATTAAAATCTAATATGATAGAAAATATACAAATCTTTATTTCGCAAGTTCCAATCGCTGTTTACTTAGGCTTCATAAATGTGTTTTCGCAAAACTGATGTTCTCACATCCGAAAATATTAATTGATTTTAATTTCAGTAAAAACTCAATTAACAATTTTTAATAAGAAATAAGAATTTGATCGCAAATAATAAACGTGAAACATTAAGGTGAGGATCTTTTTGTATTCTTCGTTTTAAAGTCGTAAAAGGCGTTTTAAAGGCGTGTGCATTTTTTTTCATTATTTATTCCGACATATTCTTAGACTTTTCCATTTTGCAGAATCAATATATTTTTTTACTTTATCATGATTTTATGCCGAGTATCAACAAGTGATGCGCGCTCATAGTCCTACACGTGTTTATACAAAGAGATTTTTAATGCGCTGACGATGCAATCTCTCTTTCTCTGTGAAAAAAATCACAAAATATTTTATTTATAATTATATATAGCGTTTTGCAAAAAAGACATTAAAGTTTCTATATTGAAAATTTGAGATGTTTAAGGCCTGTGTAAAGACGGCTTCTCCGTGCTGCGCGACGATTGGCTGCGATTCGATAATGATCAAAAACGGAGGAAGTATCTCGTCAGTGCTCTTTGAGCGCAAGTAACGAGATCTCCGCTCGAAAGCTCCAATGAGATCTGTCAGGTTCCATTTACGTACGATATACGGAGCGATGCGCGTAAGATTTTGATGAAAAATTATTCGGCAGAAATGGAATCCGATCTCGTTAATCGAGCTGCTTTGAAACGTTGTTATTCACGCGGAATAAGATGCCAACCTATTACGACGCCGACATTAATTGAGTCTTTTGTCTACACGCGACATTTTTTTGCTTTAAAATATTCATAACGCCTGGAAAGAGAATGGCTAACGTCGCTAAAGAGATTAGCACCGCCTCGTCATCTTCGTGGAATTCTTTTTCACGTCTTTCGAGGAAAAAAATTACGCGCCATTATCATAATGCGCAGATAGTCATCGTTATTAAATCTTTACATTATATTTTTTACCGATATATCTATCATATCGCAATTGCGTAAGAAACGTTCGCGTTGCGTCGATATGTCTTATAAAATCGGCTAATCTCTGCGGCACGCATCTTTGTTTATCTTGCAGGGGCTTATGTGAAATATTTCGCGCTATTTTTTGATCAAAGGCAGTGAAAGACAAATTAAAAAAATATTTTTTTTATCAAAGACAGAAAAGATCCAATTAAAAATATTGTTGGTTTCGTATTTATCAATCCACTTTGAGCTACGATCTGAATTGAATTAAGATTGTGAAACATTAAACTTCAAAAGTATAGAAAAGATTCATTAAAATTTTTTCATGGAATTTAAAAAAATTATTTAATGTTATTTTATGTTTATATTTTTGATAGAAGCATTTATATCATATATGTGTATATACATATATCGTAAGAATTCATTATTATATTTTTCATTTATTTATAATCTTACGCGTATACATATGTATAGGTGAGAGATTTATTCATTACAAATATCAAACAAATAAAAAATTTGTGATATGCTAAGTATATTGAGCAATTACAATATGTTGAGAACGTGGTTTTGTATTATTCACTATTCTTTTTCTCTTAGAGGTTAAAGTGAATTTAAAATCTAATCAAAGAGATATTCAATGTTGACAATTAGATAATCGTGACAGAGATGATGACCTCTTATAATTCCCTCGATACTTCTCATAAGTGAGAACGCGCTCGAAGATTTTTCAAACTATCCAATTGATATTTTCTAAAAATATTTATTTTCCAAAAATAATTACTTTATTATACAATTTAATATTGTGTATTTTACTTATTATTTTCTTTTATTATTTTTCATGTATTTTTGCACGCATAGACTTCAGTAAAAATTAAATCTCTTAAATAAATATCTTAATTTTATGACAATACGAGCAGCATAGTGGACTTTGTTTTGATACAATTTTCTTCGATACGAAATGATTACAAATGCTAATTTTCTTTTATATAAATCGCTCGCTAACATTCTCCCAGGAGACATTCGTCAAGTGCTTTTTATTGACTAATGACAGAGCACTAATACGAAATTCTTCTATATCAATAAAGTTTTTCCCACAAGAGATCTACCCTCTCATCCTTAAATAAGAACTAAAAGTTGTATTAAGAGAAGACAGAACAAGGGTGATAAAAAAACGGTGTACTCTGTCTAGGGTTACTTCGATATCAATTTTTGGAGATCGATTTTTTTTTTTTTCATTAAAAAGTAGAAAAAAAGAAAGAGGAAGAGAAATAGATTACATTCCAAATATTATTTTTTACAGAAAATATATATTAAAGATAAAATTATTATAAATTTAAAAAATATGTAAAAACAATAACATAATAATTACAACGTAAAAAATACCATTACAATTACTTCTTCATTTAAAATTTTTTTTTTTATGTACTTCTAACAATACATTACATAAGTAAGTACATTACATAGGTAAATATGTATGTGTGTGTACGTGTCCGCAAATTTTTTTAACAAGATTGGAAAAACGAGAGAGAAACATATATATTCGCACCATATGGTCCGCAGGTTTTCCATTTGAACCGAAAATTCCGAGTCCCAAAATCGAAGGGCTAGGGACTCCGATTGTGTCTCGAAGAATCAAAAGGGATAAATTCATCTATTGTAGATACAATCGTGGATCCTTTGTTACGGAGGCGCGTCTATTTGCTTTTCACAGGGAGCGGCGAAATTAGTGGTTTGAAGTAACCTGGACAACGGCGTCTCGAAAACAGGCAGCATACGTTGCGCATGCTATTTTTAGCACACTCGAGTTCCCTTCTCGTCGCCGCCGCTCTCTTTTTCTCTTTCTAATCGGGAGGCTCGACCATCGGCTGCGCCAACCGCGGCGCGACGTGCCTTTATTACGGCCAATGCAAGAAGGTCTCATGACGCGCACGCACACATGCATACATGTGTGCCAACGAATAGGTCGTTCTTGAGACATGATACGTCATGGCAGTTTGGAATTTTGCTACAAAAATGTATATATATACTTTATACACATATATATATATATATATATATATACACAGCGTGACCGTAGTAATCACATATACGTGTAATAATAGGAACCGTGTGCGTGCCGCAACACACGCGACACTTATGGCGCACGCAACGCGCGGACCGACGTCGTCAGACGCTGAAACGACTTTAGAAATCATAGGCGTCGCCTCCGATTAAATAGTCATGGATTATCAACTAAATACGCTCGATAAATGACAGGAAGGCTTTTATTTGATATTCTTGCGAAAAATTATACGAGACGAATTTATTATCGAAAACGAATTAACCTTTGAACTGCGACCGCGTAACAATCGCACGCACAACGGACGCGTAAATTTTGACAAAATTTCTTTTATATTGCAGAACAAAATTTTATTTTGGATTTTTTAAAATTTTATGTATATATATATATTTATTTATTGTATTTATTAATATCTTGCTGTTTTAAAAAATACTGGTCATATATAATATAAAAGAGAATGAAAAATATTTTTAAAATAAAAATTATTGATATTTTTATATAATGCGTATATTAAATTTTGATTATCGCATGAATTATTAAATATTTTTAAGATAATATTCGATAATAAATTCGTCTCGTATAAGGGTCTTGAATGACGCGGCATCTTTTTTTAGCGCAGAATTAAATCTCGAAAAATATTGGAAATCGCATTTTCTTCTTTTTTTTATGAAACTTCGCAATTAAATTCAAAATTTTTGCTCTCCTCTAGAGAACATACATTTTAATCATCGCGAAAAAATACAAGAGTTTGTAAGCTATCTTCCATCGCGTATCTTGCCCCGAATTAGAATTTCAATTTTGCAAAATAGATTCTTATGTCAGTCTATTTCAATTCGTTTGTTTTCCTGCAAGGACACCGGTTCTGTCCTTAGATGGGAAACTTTTCATGAATTTTGCAATAAAAGAGAGAGAGAGAGAGAGAAGATTCGTGTATAATACGCTGTATAAAAGATAACTGAATTAAAAGAGATTTACGGGGATTTTATTCTTAGATAAAGTGTAATGGCTTCAAGATTCCAGAGAAAATCAGATGACAATGGAAGATAACGCGGAAATGTGAATTTATATCGTATCCAAGGTTTCACGACCGTGTATTTGCCGACCGTGAGCTAAATCGCTTTATCCGTGTTGTCAGTGCCTCGCGTGCGATCAATATCGCTCAGTGTTCCAGTAATACAACGCGATTTCACCAATTGGCTCTGGGGATTGTACCTTGATTGAGCCAAGTCGATGTTCTTTGAACGAAAGCGCGGGTACATGCGGGTAGCAATCTATCAATTTTTAACGTTAACCACGTTTATAACTACGGCATTAAGACACCATTAGAGAACCGAAATTAAACTTACATTAGACGAGAACGAATATTACGTTATTTATTCGGTCATAAATAAAGGCTTGATTAATTAAACCGTGCGAGATCTCTTCCTCTTCGTTAATCGCCCGCAATATTTCGTATTCTATTTTCTCTATATTTTTATATATCATAAAAATTATCTCACTTCTCGACGAGTCATCGTGATACGTCAAACTTCTTTTTTTTTCTGTATATTTATATTTTTTATGTGTAACGTGGAAATTAACGTCGTTAACGCGAAATATCTAATAGCGACGATACGTCGATATAAGCTTCTCCCTTTAGCATTGATAATCTCGATTGATCATGCTTCTGTATCAAGTTCATAATATACGCCAGTTAATGAATATCACAGTGAAGAAATAGATACGAAGGAAAACATGAAGGAACGTTCGCTATTTACATTTTCAGCTTGACTAAGCATGTTTCTTTTTCGTTTTGCGAACGCATGGCATGACCTTGTTTTTTGTCCTCGCAAAAAATTAATGAATTAAAGTCGATTGGATCAATAATAATTTTTTTTTTCGTCATTCCCACATTATAGATTTTTAATCTCCTTGCAAATTCAGAGATTTTCTTATATCAATTATTGAATATTTCTGTTTCTATTTATTATTTTTAACCTAACAAAAAGAGGGAGAGAAAATTTAAAGTAAATGTGTAATTAAAATATATTAAAATATAATAGAATGAAATATATTTAACTCTTTTTATTTCACGTTCGGCCAGATTTTTACAAACAATTCCTGATCTCGAGATGATTAAATATTCTATGATATATAGATACGGATCACTTTCGTTTTAATTTGTTTTTGTTATTGTGGATGAACGCGTTTCAACACAGCTATCTATTGATCCGTATGCAATTTTAATCGAGAACATCGTATCGTTTTCGTCTACATTAATAATGGATGTTAAGTAACGAGCCGTTGAAATTCATATTCGCACTATAAGTGCTCCTTTACGTAACGCTTCTTTTTTCTTTCTGCATTTTCAAGAAGTCGTTTCTACTTGCGAACATCGTTTCAAATCTATTATACTACTCCTCATTGTTATTAATACGATTCTGTTGCGTCATTCGAGGTAATATTCCGAATCGATCGAGGAGAAAAACGTGTGCGTAACGTATGCAACAGCTGATTTTGCGTAGTTCAATAACTCCTTTTATCGCGATAGAAGTACCCCCCCCCCTTTTTTTTTTTTTTTTATTAAGAAGAAGCATGAAACGACGGGTTATGCATCACGAGACTCGGAGACGTTGGGCAAACTTTGGGTTTCTCATTTGCATTGGCGCATAAAAAGCACGAGATAACGCGCAAAGTAATTTTTCTTAAACATTGTTATCTTGTCCATCGCGCGAAATCAAATATTTTAAAATTTGCGAGAGAAGAGAGTTTAATCTTATCTCGTGCTTATGTAAATTTTACTCGAATCGAATTATCTTATGCAGATGAGGGTCGAAAAAGTTCGACGATAAAATGGAAAGCTACAGTTTCTTTGTTTTGTTTACAAAATACTTTCTTTATTCAGAACGAAATAAACGTATCCTCGGAGACCTTTGAAGAAGAATGTGGGAAAGAGAAATAAAATAGAAGCCACGGTTAAAGAGCGAATATATAGATTGTCGATAATGATATTTATATTTCTTTCTTTTTCTTTTTTAGAAGAAGAGTCTAAAGTTCGCGAGATGCGCGATTGACACACAAATATATTCTAGAATTTCTCATGAATTATTATCGCACCAGTGCGTAGTATATGTGGTAAGAAATCGTCGATGTAATAGATGCACCGTAGATTATTGCCATATTTTCGCGTACAAAGTACACTCGGTTATCGGACCTGCCGACGTCATAAGGAGACTCGCGGGGATATTGTCGAAAAATATGCCGATAAATGTTTATACGAGTTATTCTCTATGTATATGTAAACACGCGCCTGTGGACATTATGATGATGATGCGCTTCATTTGCTATTCTCGTCGTTCTATTATGACCCTGCAATTCCTACGTTTCCCGCGCACGAATTAACATCGGCATGACATTTCTTTTGTGCGAGAATAAATTATTTATTCTATATAATTCGATATACGTGCGTATCTCGCATTGGCGATAAATAACAGCCCACAAAATTTAATTAATTAAAAATAAATGAATTAATAATTTGAAGAGTAAAATTCACGCCCTTGTGAGATTAAATAATTGATTCTAAGATTCGGAGAATTATTACAGACTGATCCTTTTCTCTCAATCGAATTACCTACGAGAGTAGATTTATATTAACAAAATACTTATATGTGCTGCTTACGCCATTGCTTGCTCTGTACACAAAGTTCCCGCGTGCAACTCGAACGAAGTATCAGTTCTCCATGGAAATGATGTACGTACGTGTTTGCACTATGTACATCCAGCAAAAAAAAAAAAAAAAAAAAAAAAATTCGCCGCGTAACATTGGAGCGCCATATTAAACGCGCGCGCACGTACATACTTGGATAGAGATACGCGTTTACAAAGCATATACCTTCCGGATAGAAACATACGTTCGTGCATCACACATGTGCTCGCGGGTATGTGTGTGTGTGCGTCGCGGAGTCTCCTAGTATAAGAACGTACGGCGGGGGTACCGACCCAGCAGTCTTTAGCACGTGTTCCGAGACACTGGAGAACGACAACTAAAGCCGGTGTCGGGGACAAGCGATCTGACGCGGCATATGCAGTTTCTTTTTCTTTATTTTTCGTCTATCGCGAGTCGAATAGTGAAAGTGAAGTGTTTGTATTATCTCGGCGTTGAGGAGAGTCACTGACAAAATGACAGTAAAATCGACCGATTACGAAGTGCCATATCTGAAAAGAGCGGTACGCACTCGTTTTCTTGTAAATAATATTTTTTTTCTTGTAAATATTTGAGAAAAAGAAAAGCAGAATGGGAGAGACCACGAAAGATTCGGTCTTGTGAAATTGCAACAATTTCTCTTTCGAATGCTCTAGAAAAAAAAGACATATGCTCCAATTTAAAACGCGACAAAGATACGGGATCGTTACATGGGACGAAATAATATTCCGAATGAGATCTCGCTACTCGTGGACAGATGCTCGATTCTTTCAATTTGACCCTTGATGTCGAGCAAAATGTATTCTATTACACTTGCACATTGCATATTCATCACTTCATTAATATATCGCACGTTTTATCGGCATTATCGACATCTGCATTTCAAGAAAGAGAAATGACATTGTGCATTTATAATAATCGTTTTAAGACCGCTATCAATAGATTCTATTCCTTTCGAGAATGTTTTCAAAGCTTTCGTCTCTTTTTTTCAAGAATTATAATATTCTATACATTATCTCGAGCGAAAAACATTTACCGTTAAATATTTGATATATGAAAAAAAGTTTAATGTATATGTGTGCGAATTTATATTTTATATAATTAATTATACGCAAATTTAATGAACAATGTGTGTTATATTAAAATGTTATCTTATGTGATATTTATGTCATATTTACAATATATTTATATGTGTATTGATTATTAATATGTTAATGCTATTTTTGTATTCGATAAGATATTCATCATAATTTCGTATCAGAATTTTAAAGTAGCGATATCATTTTTTGTCGCAGGGTCTCAACGGCCGATTAGCATTCGCTATCGCGGCAGCCGCTCTCGGTTCATCCTTCCAACATGGGTACAACACTGGTGTGGTTAACGCTCCTCAACAGGTACGACGAATTTTCGCATCAATTTAATTGTCAGATACCTTTTGCAACGTCTTACGTTAGTTATTTGCAATACCGAGAATCCGAGACTGTTACATTTACTTATTTCTTAATATAGCGACAGTATTACGATATTTATTATTATGTCAGAGTCACGACGGAGTCGCATAAAATGATATAACAATAAAATATTTGTAAATCTGATGCCTGTGACACAGAAGTAAACGAAGCTATAATGAGAATGAAAAACGAAAGATTAATAAATGTTTCAACGTTTTTATCCAGCTTATCGAAGACTGGATCAGCCAGCTGAAGGCGAATCGTACGGGCGTACCGACGAATCAGTCGGAAGTGACGATAATCTGGTCGGTGGCGGTATCGATATTCTGCGTCGGCGGGATGATCGGAGGTTCCATGGTAGGCTGGGTGGCGAATCGCTTCGGTAGAAAGGGCGGTCTGTTGCTGAACAACATCATAGTGCTGCTTACCGTGATCTTCGAGGGTAGCGCCAAGGCAGCGAAGAGCTACGAGATGATAATCTTTGGTAGATTCCTGATCGGTATAAACGCCGGATTGAACGCCGGTTTGGCACCAATGTATCTGGCCGAGATCTCGCCTGTGCATTTACGCGGCGCCGTGGGCACGGTGTACCAGCTGGTCATCACCATCTCGATCCTAGTGTCGCAGATCCTCGGTCTGAATCAAATCCTCGGCACCGCCGACCAATGGCCGTTGCTGCTGTGTCTGACGATCGTGCCGGCAATCTTCCAGATGTGTACGTTACCGCTTTGTCCTGAGAGTCCCAAGTACCTATTACTTAGCCGTGGCAAGGACATGGACGCGCAAAGAGGTAAACGGATGAATAAAAGATTACGAATAATATGAACGTGAAGAATACGGTCTATAAAAATATAGATATAAAATAGCTGAATCTTTCTCACAAAGATCGTTTTTCTTTCCCCAGCGTTGTCCTGGCTACGCGGCACGATCGAAGTTCATGACGAGATGGAAGAGATGCGTACAGAGTATGAATCGGTCAAGTTGATACCAAAGGTCACCGTGCGCGAGCTGTTCATGAATCCGGCGCTCCGCATTCCGCTCTTCATCTCCATCATGATTATGTTTGCTCAACAGCTATCTGGCATCAATGCCGTCATGTTCTTCTCGACAAAGATCTTTATGATGGCGCAGCTGGACAAAACTTCCGCGCAAAACGCCACTATGGGAGTCGGTGCGATGAATGTTTTAATGACTATGGTCTCTCTAGTGTTGGTAGAGAAGGCAGGCAGAAAAACCTTGCTTCTGGTTGGATTCGGTGGCATGTTTGTGGACACCGTTCTGCTCGCCATTTGTCTCGTATTTGCTGTAAGTATTCTTGTCTTTGATTGAGATCACGAAAGATAGACACGATGATATTCGAAAGAGAAAGTTAAAACTGCAATCAAATTTATTTATTTCCGTGTTTTTTTTTTGTTTTTTTTTAGGAAACATCACGAGCGGCAGCATACTTTTCGATCGTGCTCGTCATCATGTTTGTCGTCTTATTCGCCACAGGACCGGGAAGTATCCCGTGGTTTTTGGTATCCGAATTGTTCAGTCAATCCGCTCGTCCGCCCGCCACCTCCATTGCCATTGCTGTGAACTGGACCGCGAACTTCATCGTCAGTATCGGCTTCTTGCCGTTGCAGGAAGTGTTAGGTGCTTACGTGTTCATCATCTTCGCTGTGCTGCAATTGTTCTTCACACTCTTCATATATAAGAAGGTGCCGGAGACGAAGAACAAAACCATGGAGGAAATTAGCAGTATGTTTAGACAAATATCGTACCAATGAAGAGAATAGTAAAAGAAAATAAGAAAAATATGTTTTCTGAAAGAACGAAATCTCTATTGGCGAAATCTGAACGGTCAATGCGTTCTTTTATCTCTATCTCTATCGAGGAACTCGGCGGTTCGACGAAAGTGGCACATAGTTTACTCTACCTATGATCTATCAAAGCGCTTCCAACACTATGTCCAATGCGCTGTATGAAAGTTCATCGGATTGCAATGCTCGTTGCGATATATCTAACATAATTGAAACGTAATCCGTACAATTATTAATTAGTGCCAATTATTGAGAGAAATCCGAAAATTTTAACTTTTTTTTACTATTTAACTATTTAATTCTTTTTATTCCTAGTTATTTGATTCGGGAACTCTGTTGTGCAAAAGCTTCGAATACGAGTGAAATATTTCAAGGGCAATGTCAAGTCGCGCATGCGTGCGCAAGTCCTTTCACAAGTGCGCCTGGTTTATAAGTTATAAACTTATAATCTTAGTTCCTATATATTTACATATATATATATATATATGTTGCATCCACAGCGAAGAAAAGTTATCGCAAAAATAGCGAGCAATTTAAATGGCGCGAGACCAGCTCAAAGAATACGATTCTTTCACCAAGTCTTTTCGACTTTTAATTTGTTTCTTACATTGGAAACAACGATATAACATACGCCACGATACGAAGAATTACAGCTCTAGTCACGAAAAGACCTCAAGATCGAATGTGACATTGAAAGAATCTTATGTGCTGGCTGATTTTACTTTTATTTTCGAAAACGTCCGATTCCGATTTTATATCGATAAATTTCTATCGCTTTGCTAGACAAATTTTTTTTTTTTTATACGAAGAATAGTACGAAATAATATATCATGTTTTAAAAATATCACAATAACGAATACGATTGGGATTTTTTTTTATAGATATAGAATAACTGTTTTATAGTGCATGAGAAAAGCTTGTGTTCTTACCATCAAATAATTATATCGCATTACTATAAAGGAAATTTAAATAATCGTTGTCAAAAAAAAAGAAGAATTAGCATCGATTCACATTATACGACGATATGATAAAATATAGTTTCATAAGCATACTTGTATAAGTATATTACAAATGTACTTGTGTGTATGTCTTTTCGCATCCTTGCAGATGCGAAGAATGTTCTGTCGCGTGTTATCGTATAATGTGAATAGACCTTATATTCGTGAGCAAAATATATTAACTGCTTTTTTATGAAATAATTTATAACAAATTTGGAGAATATTTTATTACATGAACCTGAAGCGCAAGTTTTATTCGAATAATGTCTTAAGATACAATTGTAAATATAAGAATGTAAAGACTAGTATTGTATAGCATAGAGAAAATAATATTATATTTATGTATATGCATGTAGAGTTGATTAACGTTTAAGAAGGATATATCAATGTTATCATATATATTTTTAAAATATTTAGATTAATTTCATATATATATAAAGAAAAAAAAAACATGCGATACGATACATATACTAAACGCAACTCAGGAACTGATTGTTATCTCGTAAATTGCAAATGGATATAGTGTACTTTGTTTTTACGCTATGTACACACTTCTCAAAAAGAATACTCATTTGTATAATAATCAATTTAGTATTAACATAATGACAGATTTTTATAAAATGAAAGGAAAACTAAGTTGCCTATAATAATGCGCTCTAAATAAATCAATCTTTGATTTTCATTTACATTATTTGAAGTTTATTATATATTTAAAAAGCGAAATTTGAAGTTTATTATATGTACGTTATCTCGCAATCCTTTCTAGAGGCGAATACTGTGTATTTGAAGTGTAATAATCGAACGATTTGCTTGTCGCAAAACTGTAAATAATACAAACTTGTCATTTATCTTTAGCTAATTCATTGCTGATTATTATATAAGTTTTTGCAATGCAGTTATTAGTATTTAGTTTTCTTTTATAAATAAATCTATCCATTTTTGTAGAAAGAGAGAATGCCCCCGGTATCTGTATAGTACTCTGCGTTGATACCACTGCTT
>NW_027223326.1:10803678-10849423 GCF_030449975.1 Polyergus mexicanus | reverse complement strand
AAGCAGTGGTATCAACGCAGAGTACTCGTGTCTGTTCGTATCGCGTCGCACGAAGATTGACGGATGACGGCGGTGTTTCGCGTTACTGTTGTCGCCGCGTACCGTACGCGCACCTTAGAAACGATTGATGTGCGCGGGGCGAGCGCGTGGTACCCTCGTGGCGGCCGCAAATGCGCGTGGTAGCCGCCGCGGCGACGGCGACGCCATCGCCGCGTCCGCGGCAAGAAGATGTCAAACGTCGGCTCGCCGTCCGAGCGACTCGTGAACGGTGAGAACAGCGTCGACGCTGCCGCCGCCGCCGTCACCGTCACCGTCACCGGCGCTGTCCAGCGGCGGCAGAGGAGGTAGAAGAAGTGGGGGCGAGGGGAGCCGTGTGAGCAGCTGTAGTAGTGGAAGTGTGTTTGGTTCGAGGAGTTGCATTAGTTACAACGATATCAGTGGTGTTGGTAACAGTGGTGCACCCGCGGTCGTCGAGACCGCTATTATCGACGGCGCCGTCTTGACGTTGCCCGACACCCGCGGCGCGACGCCAGTGAATTCCAGTCGCGAGGCAGCAGTATCGCGCGTCCACGACGGTGGTTACCGCTGCTACACCTACGTTGTCGCCGACGCATCGTTATCCTCGGCGACGACGCGCGTGTCTAATGACGGTGATGACATCGTCACGACGACGGAACGTCGTGGACTCGCGCTGAGCAGCGTCGAGAGGACGACGCCGTTGCTGCTTCACGGTGCCGTAGCACCGACGCGAGGATAGTCAGTATCAGCAACAGCAGCAGCGCCACAAATACCGCCGCTGTCGTTATCGTTGACGCCGCGCCGCCGTTATTTCACGACGACGACGACGACGACGACGACGACGAAGACGAAGACGAAGACGAAGACGAAGACGAAGACGAAGACGAAGACGGCGACGACGACGAAGATCATCGCTACTATCACAATCGCGGCAACAACATGGTCGCGGCGATGAACGAGCATCTGTCCAGCGCGGCGACGACAACGACGACGTCGTCGCCGGCGGCGGCAAACGCCGTTCGCAATACCATCGCAATGTCATCGTCGTCGTCCTCGGCGTCGTCGGCTATGATGATGGCAAGCAGCAACGCGATCGCCAGCGGCAACAATAATCATCCTCCGACAATGATGATGAGCAACGTCGGGCTCGGTGCCAATAACGGCAACAGTTGCGATAACGCGCGCGGCCAGCAGTTCCAAGAGGTTGACTGCGACGACGTCAAGCCCGTCATCAACAGCAGCAGCGCCGCAGCCGCCGCTGCCGCCGCCGCCGCCGGTATCCTCAGCTTCCCCTGCGACTTCGATCACATGTACGCCAGCATGACCGACGGCGGGGCACCGGCCGCGGCCGCGGCTCTCGGCGTCAGCCCCCTCCGCGGCAACGAGCCCCGTCAGAACGACCTCACCGAGGTCAAGCACCTGAAGGAGCTGTTGCTGCTACATCTCGATCTCATCCAGCAGCAATCCGAGCAGATAGTCACCAAGGACAAGCTCCTCGCCGCGCTACGCCAGGAAAACGAGACGGTACATGACACGTGGAGGATGTTTTTATTTATTTTTTTCTTTTTTTTTTCCAGTGTTTTTTAATACCCGATTCTCCCTCCCCTACGAGAAATCGATGAATCCAAAGGAGATGTAAAATAGTGAATTGATGATTCTCGAAAAATTGAAAAGTTCTCTTTTTACTTGTATACACATCGTGCTTTTCGGTGATCAATCACATGGCTATGATGACATTTGATGATATATATAGATGGAGAAGATAGAGAGATAGAAAAATGTTTAAATCTGTGATATATGTGATTTAAATTTTTATACTCGTAGAATGAAACTATAATTACGTCGACCCCTTTCATTTTGTCTCTTAATATAGTTTGTTATCGTAATTTGCAAAGTCGACAGGTAGCATGGATGATCTATTTTAATGCGAAAAACATGTTTTGAGACAAGTGTGATTGTCGTTTGAATTTAACAATAAGTCACTGTGTATTCTGGCGATCGAGAGATGCGGTAAAACGAGGTGAAGTGAATGGCAGTGAGTCATCGAGCGACTTTTTCAATTTAAAACCCGATTCGTGTCCTCCAATCCCATTCACTCGTCGGTGTCCGATATTCGTGCGAGCATCGCGATAATATTGTATCGTGTGTACTTTAAAGAGAGACTTTAGATACGGATAAAATTTAGCGTTAAAAAATTGCGTGAAATAAGTCTGCAATCTAGAAAATATTTCTTTACCGTTTACTCTATCTTGCGTTTGTTATTAAAAATTATATTACTTTCTCGAGATGTAAGACGGTTTAATCCCCGAAAGCGTAGTAATTTAACTAGAAAATGTCAAAGGGGAAAACTTGAAATTCGGCGATTGTTTTAAAATGTACATCGCAACGCTCGTGCAGCCGTCACTTCATTTCAAAATAATACTATCCAAATCCACACTTTCGAACACACTCCGCATCCAAACTCGCGCCATACAAAGCCCTCTATCATGATCTCGCGCGTGAATCGATAGAGAGACAGAGACAGAGAGAGAGAGAGAGAAAGAAGATTGCGGGCATAAACGTCACACACGGATTGAGTCTTCGTAGCCTGTTTTCGCTTCTCGTCTTCGCGGTCGTCGTCGCCGATATCGATCGTAACGAGGAGGCTTCGAGCGCCCGCCTCGACGTGAGAGAAACGGACGCGCGGTTTCTTGCTCGTCAATCTCGTTCCATCCTTTTTGCCACCGGCGCGATTTGCCTCTGACACCATTTTGTAAAAACATGCCGCGCACACATGCTCGCGAGTGTCAATCTCCCTCTCTCTAGGCCGTCCTAACCTAAACACAGAGCGTGCGCGGGGAGCAGGTTGACCGTGAAGGTCAACTGCGCGGTGTCAACACGTGGTGGCGCTACTTCCGCATTGGAACCGCACGGAGAAAGAGAGAGAGAGAGAGAGAAGAAGGAGAAAGAAGCTTAGAGACGTTTCATTCGCGGGGAACAACGTTTTCGATGCTTGATGGTGTTCGACATGTTTGAAAATGACAGTTAGACAGTTAGGGAGGAGAGACGCAATTATATGCCGCGCGTTAATACAAATGATAACGTGCTCGAATATCGATACGTAGATCGGTCTCGCTTCTCGAGATCGAACCGGGTAGAGTAGATAGTGTTTCGTGTTTCATTGACGGCGCGAATGACAGAGCGCGGGTCCGTCGAGTTAACCTGTCTGTGTTCCTGTTCCTATTGCGAGGGAGAAAGAGTAACGAGACACGAAATAAGTTCGCGAAACAATTTAACATGATTTGCGAAGAGAGGAAGTTTGTGTACAGACGGTACACGAGGAGTGTAAATAGCATTTAAATATCTATATGCGTGGATGCGTTTTAAATATCATGACAATTATGGAACGTCGTTTCGGTTGTCTGTTGCAGTTAAAATTGCGCCTGGAGCGTATGGAGAGGCGTGTGAGTCTTCAGAAACTGAGATCTGAATTTGGTGAGAATTCGACCGGTTCGGAACACTTGGGTACTTGTTCGCCTACCAGTGTCAATTCTGTAAACGTACCGTCGACGAGCGAGTTGCACAGAAACGTTCAATGCGAGGGTGGCAATACTTTGCACGAGAGCTTTAAGATACGTCTAAACACTAGCGGCGGGATCACTACTGTCAAGCAGGAGCCGCTCGATAATCAAATTAAGCTTGAAGTGAAGCAAGAGCCTAACGAGTCTAGGTTTGAATGGGAAGAGAAGAAGAAGAGACGATCGGATCCAATCTCAGTGTCTACGGGTAGTAAGAAGAAGAGGGGGCTTTCCTGCTCGTCGAATGTTAGTACTGATGGTATACAGGATAAGGTATTAGGTCAGACTTTACACGAGATCAATAGGAAGAGCGATAGGAAAGCAAAATCTCTCGTGAAGAAAGAGTCCTTTCTCACAACGGAAGAACACTATTATACAGCCGTAGGGGATCCAAATTGTACATTAAGTCTGAAACAGTCCAGTCCAGTAGAAACAAATAGTTCTCTTGAAATTCCAAATTGGAGAGTGAAGGTATACACAAGTTGTTATACAATGGAGGGAACGGAGAACTTAGACGATGAGATTTTTAACAAGAGACATTTGAAATTAGAGAATGACGAGAGGAGAAGGAAGCGATGGGATGTGCAGAGGATAAGGTTTGTAAATCTTTACTCGATATATATCATCTCTATGGAATATCACAATTTGATTTATATCTTAATTTTATCACAATTATCAGGGAACAAAGGCATATAGACAAATTAAAACAAAGGCAAGAACGCCAAAATCATCAAGCTACATGCTACAATACTAATCATACTGGTCCTTGTCCCTCGTCCATGGAGGAGGAAACTGTTACGTCCTTGTGGCCTGATGTAGAACAAATTCAAAGTCTCCAAGTGGATCCATACTTGCCAGTAACTGCATTTGGCTCTCTTATTCCTAGTTTTACTCCAAAGTAAGGAAATAAGTTTCTTGAATGTACACATTTCGCAAATAAATTTTTATGTATTTATATATATGTAAGTATATTAAATAATTGTGATATAATTATTATTTTCTTTTCAGTGAATTTTCATTACCTTGGTCGAATATAGCACGAATAAAGTGTCGTCGTCCTAAACGTTCAACACGTAGAAGAAAATCCACAGGTAGGAGAAAAATTTAGGGAATATCAATTTTTATAAAAACAGGACAGAACTGATTTTATCTGCTGGTTTTAAACTCTTGAAGAATATTATTGTTCCCTCTCTCGCGCCATATTTGAAACAGCGTTTCTCATTTCTATGCAGATAATGTAAGAGCCTTCTTCCTCCTCCCTCCCAAAGATATTTTTATTGACTTTTCAAACATCTGCAATATAATATACATAGTTTATTTTTTCTACATTTTTGTCAGTTAAGTAAATTAATTGTCAATACTTCTTTGATACATCTATTCTACATTTTGATGTATACACACTTGCGGTGTTGGTCATTTTATTTATATAACTATGAGTATATCACACAACATGACGAAACGATGTATCAGTTTGTACTGACATGTCGGAAAATTTTCAATTCTAAACTAGATTTCCGTTCCATTTCAGTGGATTGACAATATTGATATTAGCAAAAGTTTTTGACACATGTAAAACAATTTATATTAATTTTGTAATTAAGTTTTTTTTTTTTTTTTTTTTTTTTTTTTTTTTTTTTTTTGCTATTATAATATAATTGTAAAAATCTTAACAAAACTACCATGTACACATTAATGACATACACTTTGTAAAATGTTGTAAGGCAATGTTACGTAACGGAAGAATATAATCAGTTTTTAAATCTTGGGTAGATCCGTTTTCTTTACATTTTACAAATTCTATATAATTTCACTTAATATCGAAAAATATTGAATATTCATAGAAAATTAGATATCCTTGCAAATAAATCGCGATTTTGTTAACTCTCAAACTTTATAATACAAATATATTTATTGCACAGAGCTTTCTTTCATAATTAGTGACAGATTCTCTGACATTTAATGTCTCCTTCAGGAAAGTTTGAAGGCCTAATTATAGAAATAACATTTAACTTTCATGGATTTTTTGCTGAAGAAAGATTCATGTTGAGAAAATCTGTAACTAAAAGAAACTGGATGCCTTTTGATATAATTTATATATTGTGAATCTTCGGTTTTAAGCTGTTGTAAGCGACCTCAGTATAGCGTATGCTATTTTTGCTCCCACACTCATGTACTGTTGAAGTGTATTGTGAAATGTCCGAGAAATAGGCGGGGAGAAACTCTGGATATTTGTAAAAAATTGTAAACAATTGTAATCATTAATACCGCGACTAATGATCAATTTTAGCGACTCGAGGTTCTTTTATGCGTTTTGTAGCACAATCAGTTAAGCTTAAAATTTAATACTACTTTTGTGCGAATTGTATTTGATAAATAAGATATATATGTCCACAGAAAGAATCATAAATTTCTGTTCGTGGTAAATTATTTCCAGATATATTAGTATTTTATAATTCTGTAAAAGATACAATTTTATAGCTCTATTGCGGAGAATTACCAAATATTCTGACAATAGCTCCCTAGAGAGATTTTGATAGTTCAATTTGTGATAATTCTGATTTCATTTGCGTTACATAGAAAAACTGTGGTATTATGAATATAAGGGATTGCAAATGAGATAATTTGAGCAGATAACGACATTATTTTCGCATATATATATTTCTATCTGCTGTATAATTTTAAGACGTCGTTTGACTTGCATTACTGAATGAACGAAAAAAGAAAATTGTATATAGCTTCAGCGATAGTTCTTTTTTACGTTCTATTTTTAAGGGGTATATATATTTTCTAAAATATATATTTTCTAAAATATATATACCTTTATATATATAAATATATAATGTAAGATAGTGTATTAACCGTCCGTGAAGACTATTAACATTTCATGACTACAAGACAGCATTGTATGCTGTCGATATTACGAATGTAATTATCGGTATCTTGTAAATGACAATTTTTTCTAGTTGTGACATTATCGATTGAGTTCTTAGTACATATTCTATAAATATGTACGAAAATTCTGTATAAAAGGATATATAAATTATTATTTTTTAATATATGTCTCAAGAAAGAAGGAATTTCATTGTGTCGGCAGATGAATGTCAAAAGTTATACGGAAATTTCCAAGGAGAAAATAGACTTTCTCCAATGTCATCTGCCTTAAACGTCCTGCTATGTAATATAATATATCGAGTATAACATCTTAGAAATAAAAAAAGACATTGAATCTATCTATGGTTCTGTTCGATCTGCAAGTTTCCGAATTTAGATGGAGGAATGAAAAGTTCTTTCTTATAGTTCATGAGACTACAACGAGAATTAACATCAAATCGGATGTAGAATTCTATCATTGCACTTGATTCGGTACTTCAAGAATAAGAAATTATTCGTCAAGTGGATAAGAATTTATGTTTCTCGGCGAGTAAAGAAATTATTTTTCAAGAAACGCGCACGATGCTGTTTCTCGGAAAGTATGTAAAAGAAGTCACTATACTCAGGAAATGTAATAAATTACTACTCAAGAGATATAAAAGTTGACTTTCTCTCTTTCTGACAATTATCCTGCATATGATCCATTAAGGATTAATACCGATCGAGAAGCGTTAGAGAGTGAGATGTATGGCGTAAAGCATCAAGAGCCTTAGAAACACTTTCTATGCACGATGAACGGTCCTAGCTCGTCGTACTCCTGCCTGGAAATCCACATCTGCTGGAACGTGCTAAGACTGGCAAGGATCGAGCCGCCAATCCAGACAGAGTATTTCCTCTCGGGCGGCGCGATCACTTTGATCTTCATGGTAGGCGGCGCGAGCGTTGTTATCTCCTTCTGCATCCGATCGGCGATGCCTGGATACATGGTGGTGCCGCCTGAGAGTACCGAATTGGCGTACAGATCTTTACGGATATCGACGTCGCACTTCATGATCGAATTGTACGTTGTCTCATGTATGCCGCAGGATTCCATGCCGAGGAAGCTTGGCTGGAACATTGCTTCCGGGCAACGGAAGCGCTCGTTGCCAATCGTGATGACCTGGAATCGAACCATTATCCGTTATACGTTTTCGTCCACTGACCGTGCCGGCCAGGCAATCCATGACGAGTTAACGTTAGCCGAGCGCAAACGCGCGTGATTAATGCTAATGAGCATACTACCCCCTCCATTATCGTCGCTCATTACGCTTAGACATCATCTACAAAATTGTGTCTTGCAATTTTCACGTTATTACATTTTTGATTGAAAAGAAATAATTTTATACATTAAGATATTTTATTCTTCTTTCATTTTTAAATTTTTGCTAGAAAAGATATTTTAATATATCTTTGATTATATCGAGAAAGAGAATCTTTTTTATTTTCTCGAAGTCACGATCAAAAGAAAGCAGACTTAATATACGCATTGATTACGCAAAACGCGTATGCTACATTCATGATCCGGACATTACCTGGCCGTCCGGCAATTCGTAGCTCTTTTCTAACGCGGTCGATGCGGCGGCCGTTGCCATTTCGTGCTGGAAATCTAAAGCCACATAGCACAGCTTCTCCTTGATATCGCGCACAATTTCGCGCTCGGCGGTGGTCGTGAAGGTGTAGCCTCTCTCGGTCAAAATTTTCATCAAGTAATCTGTGAGATCGCGGCCGGCCAGATCCAAGCGTAGAATCGCGTGCGGTAAGGCATATCCTGAGGAAAAAGAAAGAAAAAGCATTGGAATATCAAGCAATTTAGAATTGATATTGACTCATTCTTTTTTTCAGATCGCGTAGTAGTGCGATCGAACAAAGCTGTGATAGAGAGCGAGCAGAGGAGAATTATACCTTCGTAAATCGGTACCGTATGAGACACCCCGTCACCGCTGTCGAGCACAATGCCGGTCGTGCGTCCTGATGCGTATAGTGACAAAACGGCCTGGATGGCGACGTACATGGCCGGAGTGTTGAAGGTCTCGAACATGATCTGCGTCATTTTCTCGCGATTCGCCTTGGGGTTCAGAGGCGCCTCCGTCAGCAGGACAGGATGTTCCTCCGGTGCGACTCTCAGCTCGTTATAGAATGTGTGATGCCAGATCTTCTCCATGTCGTCCCAATTAGTAACGATACCGTGTTCTATCGGGTACTTGACGGTGAGGACACCCCGTTTGCTCTGCGCCTCGTCGCCCACGTAGCTGTCCTTTTGTCCCATGCCCACCATGATTCCCTATATAAACATGTACGTATGATTAGAGAGTAATCAATTATGATATTACGAGATATATTACGAGATGCGATCATGTAAACTTGATGATATCTATTTTTTTTTTTTTTTTTTTTTTTTTTTCTTCACCTGGTATCGGGGTCTCCCAACGATGGAAGGAAACACGGCTCGAGGAGCATCGTCCCCGGCGAATCCGGCCTTGCACATTCCCGAGCCATTGTCGATCACCAGTGCAGCTACGTCGTCGTCGCACATTTTAGAATATTATATACGGAAATAATTTCACAGTAATTTTCTTGACTTAGCGAGATTTATAAGGGATTGCGCTTGCAGCGGATAAATAGGAGCTCAATCAGGAGACTCGAAGAAGACTAGATGTTACAGCGTCCTCGCATGACATTGGCTTCCAAAGCATTGCGCTTCCTCCTAGAAGAAAGAGTTGCTTTATATATAAGTTCCCCTCCTCTTTTATCATAGATCCGCGACCACGCATATCCGTGTTTTTGTACAAAGACCTCGGAAATGGTGTATCTTCAAATTGGCTTAACACTTAATACAGATTTCTTTCGTAATAAACGTAGAGAGAAATACTTTCGTTTACCATACAAGGAAGATTTGTAAATTGACTTTGATCTTTTGGTAAAACCTGTTTATAAATTTGCCAATTACATGATGAATACATTTTAACAATGAGGATACAATCGGATAAATATAATATGTAGAGTTTAGCTTTTTATATTAAATATAACATGTGCATAAATTATATGTGAATAAGAATACGAATTTAAGAAGGCAGATGCACTTGAAGATAAAAGTATCAAAATTTTTTAGACATTTAAGTTTCTAAAGAATCGTCAAAATCTTCAAAACGCTTTGCTGTGAAAGCATGCTTTTTTTCAACTTTTTTTTTTGAAACTATCGATGCAATTGTTATCACTTTGTATAATTTGTTCATAAATAAGTAAATTGATCAAATTTAAAATCCTCAAAAAATTGTGTTTATTCAACCCATGATTAAAACATCAAAAGAGCTTACTTACAAAGAAACCTACCCAAGTATTACACTCCAATTTTTTTCAAAATTGACACAAATGTAGAACTACCAAAAATATTTGGTTATGACTTTTATAATATATGGTCACTATACTGTATTTTTTCAACTTTTTTGCTGATTTGTTTCAACATTTTATTATTTAAACAAATAATTTTGCAAATCTTACTTTACATTCATAATTAGCGATCCAAAAAACTTCTACATCTTGCATTAAATTTTGTTTTTTATGCATTTTTGTTGTACTTATAATGGTAGAGGGTTGAATATTGAAGGGATATTAACTACCCGTAAAATCGCTTATGGACACAAATGAAAAAATATGGGTCAAATATTTTTGGTAGTTCTACATTTGTGTCAAATTTGAAAAAATCGGAGTGTAACACTTGGATAGGTTTCCTTGTTAGTAAAACCATCGATTAAAAAATAGAAAAAGAGAAAGAAAGCAAAAACAAAGATTATTCAGAAAATTATTCTATTAATGCAGTGTGAGAAAAAGAAACATGAAAATAAATAGTTTTGCTATACGATTTTACACCCGCCCTCTTAAAAATATATTCCGCTCTTAGAAGTATATGATACAATAGAATACATAATGTTACAATCGTGTTTGGTCACCATTCGATATTACAGATAGCATTCCTGCACACATATATTACATTTTCGAGAATATTTACAATTTTTTTATAATAAGTAAGTTAATTTCTTTTTAATGTATGCCAATTATAGCTTGCGGTTAGCGCTCATTATGTTATCTACGTTGAATGTATAAAGTCATCGCGGTAATTGGAGCATACGTCTTTCTATGTTCTTGCAATCGTATTGCATCTATCTGCAAATCTGCACAGAAATCTGCAATCTCTTTAGATATTACGCGCGAAAAATGTAATTTTGTTTGTATTAAAATTTCTCAAGCGAATGTATTCTATTGAAAGATAAAGAAATACATTCATTGAAATTTATTTAAGAACTGTCTGTAGAGATTACAACTAAAGTTAAATCGAGCCAACGAGGCAACGGTAGAATGGTGGAATCGTTACCTCATTCAATGATTCCATTCTATATAAGTCACAGAATCATCGAGCGGCAAAATTGAACAAAAAATAAAAGAAGCAACACACACGAAAGTTCATAAGGTTAATAAGCTAACATATCTTAATTGTTTTAAATTGTGCTCTCCCACAAATGTGCACTTTTTTCTAAAAATAGATAATCGAAGTACTGCTCAATGAAACATATTCAATGAGTTTTAAAAGATTTACATTATTTTTAGAAAAAAATGTGGTGATAACTATTGGCCCTCCAAATTTTACAATAAATTTTTCTGTCATGATATATCATAGAGTCATTAAAATTAAGTTACAGTAAAATATAATCGTATATTATCTTTTATACAAGCGTATGATACAAATATCGCTGCCGTTACTGTTGCAAGAATCTTGTATACGAATCACTTTGCAAATATAACACAAGCGCTATTCCTTTTAAGAATACTTAATATACAAACCGTCGTGCATTACAGAGAACCGCTGTTCCGTAGGCTGATCGCCTACCAGAACATCCTTATAATCGTATTACGCTCCTTAATTAACTGTTCGACTAATGATATTAATTAGGCTGTGAAATTAAGTACCCACTTTGGTTTGAAATTTTTGCCTAGATCATTTTTTGATATTTTCGACACCCTATAGCTACATAATATGCAACGTAATAAAAAGGCAACGTATAAATAATTTTCGTGTTGATGACGCTACATAAAATATATGATTAATGTTAAAGACAGGCGATATCTTTTGCTTTACAATTACATTTATGTCCACGCGCGCAAATACAATACATTTACATACATATACATATCCAATTGATCCACAGAAGATATCATATCAGAGAAAATAATATGAAAAAATCAATCAAGAAAAATTACAATGGAAAATATAAATAATTTTATAACTATAAAATGTAAATAATTTATAATAAATTATAATTGTAAATAATTGTAATGATTCGTATTGTAAAATGTTTATAACTGTGAAACACAATAATTTTCAAAAATTAGTTGGGAAAAATGCTTCATTTCAATTATGATATTTAAATTCTCATGTTTAAATTGATTCATCAGTCAAATTCATTGTCAAATTTAGTGAAAAAGAAAAAAGTAAAAATTTCTAGAATTTTTTTCTTCGGTTTGATTATTCCGGCGAACGCACCGACTCACACACCAGAGAATATATATATATATATAGTTTTAATACAAATATACTGCACAAAAAGCAGTGTACATTTCCCAATATGGATTTTCTTTATAAAGCAAGTAGACTTTGTAGTAAGAATAAGTTAAGAAGTTTCAACTGTCAACATATTATCATTATGTATATATATCACAACATTATTAAAAGTTTTACTTATCCCAGAGACCGACTTCTTTCATACGCGTTTGAAAGTGTTTCTCCAAGGCATTGGCACATCGGTAATATTCAGTGTCGGGACTATTGTATAATCTGCAGTTAGTGAAGATCCGTAACATGTCCGCTATAAATAATCTCTTAATTACGTAGTACCCAGCATTCAAACGATCTTGCATGGTTTTGAGATCTGTAACAAGAATAAATATATTTTTATCTCTTTGCGCATTTGTTATACTCAAATGACTTTTCTTCGTAATTATACAGTCATAAGGCAATATATGCAATTCTAAGTCATACAAAGGCAATATATGCAATTCTAATTGTAAGTCAGTTAAATGTACAAACACTTTTCTTGTGCTCACCCATAGGATATATTATATGATCATAATAATCTGGAACATCGTTTTTATCTACGGGTTTCAGGAAAGGCCATGCTGTATTGTGCTTCTTCACACTGTTCAAAACACTATTTAATGTATTATATAGGTTATCTGGCATATCTAGGCTTGTGTCTATCAGTTCCGGATCTTGCGCTCCTTTCGTCACAGCTCTCGTTCTAGTTTGAGTGGAACTTTTCCATCCAGTTTCATGAATACCCGGAATAGATTCGATAGGGATTGCCCTTACGCCTTCTTTAAAACATGTCAAACCTGGATGCGCTTTCTGTATTTCCTGTTGCCTCTGATGAATTAATTTCTTTAAAATTTCCTTCTGCTTTCTGATAACCGCTGTGAATTCGGTATACACAATCTTTGGGTTCAGTTCACAATGCATCAATGTCGCTTTTACGTAATATTTAATGTATCCCTGGTGTACCGATTTCGGCAGTTTTATGTCTTTGCTAAATCCCTGCTTTTTAAAATATCCAATAGCGAAATCGTCTGCGAATGTGAGAAAATGCAGTATGTTGTTTTTGATATGATAATCTTTTAACATATTCATCAAATGCGTCCCGTATCCTTTTACTTGTTCGTGACTCGTGACAGCACAGAACACTATTTCGGTGAAACCTTGACTTGGAAACATACAGAAACAGATACCGCCAATTGGTCGACCGTCCTTTATCAAGGCTAGTGTTTTGTGCTTTCTATAAGATAAAAGATACATTCTATTACTATGAATGTGACTATATAAATTTATTTAATATATTAACATTAGACTCTAATATTTATTTTATGTACATATTATATATTTATACATTACTCACGGATCAAAAACAAGTTGAGTAATATATTCTTTGAACGTTTCAGGTAATTGATGGCTAAATATATCTTGTAATCCTATCAGCCAGAGCATAGTTTGCTTAGATACTGGTCGTGTAAGGCTATTTCCAACTACATGAAATTCTATTATCTTTTTACTTTCTTCATTTTTAGCAGTTTCGTCTCGCGGGAGGTCCGGTGGAAACACCGCGTCAGAACCGGATATATAATTAGTGTCATTAATAGATGCAACAATTTCGGCAATAGTCTCATCTGGCAAATCCTCGAAAGCCTCTTCATTCTTTCGCCTCTTTGTGTCAAGGCGGACTTCGCTATTAGGACGTTTCTCCTGAATTTTTTTCGCTCCAGGACTGATATTTATTGTTGTAAAATTATCTTTTTGATTCGGAGTTACAGTAACTTTCTCAAATTCTCCCGGTTTTCTTGTCTGATGTTTTGATTCCAAGGCAGCAGATTGAAGATGAGACGGTGGCGATGGTTTAAATTCAGGATCCCAAATAGGTGAATGATTAGAATAAATCTCTTTTTCCAACAATGAAAGAAACCTTGAATATAAAAGATTGTAACTCAGTTGGTATACAAAAGATATGAACATAAGAAAGAAAAAAGAAACGTAGAACACATACTTGGGAAAATGTGTTAAAAGTAAAACTCTTTTCTCCGCCGCTATTTTTTCTATTTCAGTGTGACATTTATCCATTAATTGTTTACAAACTGATCTAAATACAGCTTGTAGCAGAGTCTTTCCAAAAACTAGTGGAGTATCATGATGCGGCAACGAATCGCAGAATGCAGGCACATGGCAGAAGACAAGCCAATGAGTGTAATTAATTCTATAAGTATTGACATCATCCGCATTTCGTCTGGCACTGGGTGCTTCGAAATTCCAATAATTCAAACAATGCAGAAACATTTTCGCCATATCGCACATTACTTGCCATTCCCTCGGAGGCAAATGACTGAATTTATATAAAACAAAATTCATAACTGCCTTTGCTATGTTTGGTCTTTCGAACGGCGGATGTCCCAACGCGCCTTCTGCAGTCGGTTTTGTCATAGACAAAATACATCTTCTCAATATTTTATATAAAAAAAAATATACTTTCTTAGTATCGGAATCTCCTTCTCTATGTATGCTCATGAAAATATTGTCTGCATCAATAGCCATTCCCAATAATCTATTGATTTCTTCATCAGACTGCACCGGTAGGTGTTTGATATGATTTTCTAAAGTATGAGTACACATCTTGCATGGATCATAAAAGTTTATAACGGGCTGCTGTGTCTCGCCTTTTTGTGACTTCGTAATCAGTTGCGCATTTTTCCAGCCATTACATTTGCAATCCTCTGCTTGACAAGCACTATAATTTGCAAGTTTCAATAATTTCTTAACTTGTGGCCAATTGTACATTTGTTGCTTGCGCTGTTGTATCCTCTGAAGGTTGTTTTGTCGATTTGCTTGATTCTGTGGCTTATTAGTTGAATTTGAATCCTTACTTTCCTGTTGCAAAGCACTAGTAATAGATTGGCCAGTCTCTTCCGAAGAAGTTAGTATCGTTTGAGATTTGATATCTTCGGATGCCATTCTTAAAAAAAATATTACAACATATTATACTGTGAAAAAGTAGTTATACATAAATCAAGCGAACATTATAATTTTTTGAAATAAATTAATACATATATTAATTGACGTTAATAGCTTCTACAATATAAGCAAATTAGATCTCAATTCTCGAACGTAAACAAAATTATTTTTATTCCCGATGATATATTGTTGGCCGAGTATTTCATAATATTTTGGTTTAAACAATTATGACATATGTAGGATTCTTACTTTATTACGATCAGCACATTTTCTATGATATTGTGAATTATGAATTATAAATTATGTGTATTATTGTATTGTTGATGTGGAACACAAATTTTTGACAGATTAGGTTATATAAATTGCATCTCTCCAAGTGCATCTCCCTCCCCCATGTCTGTATCTCTGCACACAAGTCTGTTCGTGTTGCGCGCACCCTCTGCAATCAGACTTTTCGCTTTCTCTTTCTCTCTTTAACACCAAAATATATATTTATCTCGCTTTAAATGCAGAGATTTTTACGGAGCGCGAGCTATACGAACAGACCTAGAATGATACCTTTTGCACATAGGGCGCTTTAACGTAGCAAAAAATGATCCATTTAAAAGATTCTTCACTTTTAACCATATATATTGTAAATCTCTAATTTGTTTTTTATAATCAAGGTATCTACCCCAAGATATAATATTTGTCATCTTATGAGCGCATGTGTGTCTAAATAAAACGCGGTTCTTATGGAGAGATATAAGATATACGCATATGGGAAATAAATCATTAAACTTTGAAATCCACATATACCTTCATCTCATCATTTTTCATAAATTTAAAAATACGGAAAACATATAAAGCTATGAAAATAATTAAAAATCAATAAAAATATGTAATATTTTATTGATTTTTATTTTTTTCATAGCTCTTTTATGAGTATTCCTTCAAATACTATTTTATAATACAGTTAAGGGCTATATGAAAACTGCATATTTGTGTGCTTAAAAGTAATAAAGAAATAATATAGACAAATATACATATTTATCGTATTTTTATTTTCTTATATTATATCACACAAGAGAAGATGTATTTGAGAAGATTTTACTTATCCCATAGACCAATTTCTTTCATACGTGTTTGAAAATATTTTTCCAGAGCATTGGCGCAGCGATAATAATCAGTATCGAGACTATTATACAATCTACAATTTGTAAAAATTCGTGTCATGTCTGCTATAAATAATCTTCTAGTTACATAGTATCTAGATTTTAAACGTTCTTCCATAGTCTTGAGGTCTGCAATATGAAGAATCATATATTATATATATATATATATATATATATATATATATATATATATATATATATATTTATTTATTTATTACTATTTTATTATTTATTGCAATTTTAAATTTTATTGTTTTATCATTATATTTTTTATTATTTTATTATTAGAAAGTTTTTGCCATCTTAAAACTAAAAATTTTTTTTGGAAAAGATTTCTCACCCATAGGATATTTTATATGATCATAATAATCTGGAACATCATCCTTATCTACAGGTTCCAAGAACGGCCAAGCTGTACTATGATTCTTTACACTATTTAAAACATTATTCAAAGCATTATATAGAGAGTCTGACATATCAATGCAATCCACTTCTGAACTTTGAGTTCCTTTCGCCAGACCTCTCGTTCTCGCTTGCGCATAACTCTTCCATCCGGTTTCCCGAATTCCCGGAATGGATTCTACGGGAATGCCTCTCACACCTTCTTTGAAGCATGTTAAGCCAGGGTGAATCTTTTGTATTTCCTGTTGCCTCTGATAAATTAATTTCTTGACGATCTCTTTTTGTTTTCTTAGAACTGATGTAAATTCGGTATATACGATTTTAGCATTTAATTCACAGTGCATTAATGTCGCTCTTTCATAATCTTTGATATATCCTTGATACATCGATTTCGGTAATTTTATATCTTTGCTAAATCCTTGTTTTTTAAAGTATCCAATGGCAAACTCATCCGCAAATGTAAGAAAATGCACTATATTGTTTTTTATATGATAATCTTTCAACATGTTCATCAAATGCGTCCCGTATCCTTTTACTTGCTCTTGACTTGTAACAGCGCAGAACACTATCTCGGTGAAGCCCTGAGTAGGAAACATGCGAAAACAAATACCACCGATTGGACGGCCGCCCTTTATCAGAGCCAGTGTTTTATGCTTTCTATGTATAATAAATAATATATTATTGCTAAAGATAACTTGTTATGCGATAAATTAATTGACACATTACTGATATTTTAAATAAGATATACTCACGGATCAAAAACAAATTGAGATATATATTCTTTTGGCATTCTGACCAATTGATGGCTGAATACGTTATGTAATCCTATCAGCCAAAGCATGGTTTGCTTAGATACAGGTTGCGTGAGACTGTTTCCAACAATGTGAAATTCTATGATTTTCTCACTTTCTTCATTTTTAGCAGTTTCATCCCGTGGACCGTCTGGTGGAAAGACCGCATCAGGACCGCACATATAATTGGGGTCATTAATAGTCGCAACAATTTCAACAATAGTCTCGTCAGGTAGATCCTCAAAAGCCTCCTCGCCTTTTCGTTTTTTTGCATCATGCCGTCCTTCGGAATAAGAACGCTTTTCGGAAAGCTTTCGTATTCCAGGACTAATATTGATTGTAGTATAATTATCCTTTTCATTTGGTGTCACAGTGACTCTTTCAAATTCTCCTGTCTTTCTCGCTTGATGTCCCTTTGATTCCAATGCAGCTTGCAAATGAGAAGGCGGTGCTTGTTTAAACTCGGGGTCCCACATAGGTGATTGATTATTATAAATTTCTACTTTTAGCATTGAAAGAAACCTTAAATATTTATAATTATGTAGCAGCTGTTCTATTAATAATACAGTAATATACAAAGAGAAAAATTTAAGACATACTTAGGAAAATGAGTTAAAAGTAAAACTCTCTTCTCTGGCGTTATTTTATCTCTCTCGTTATGACACTTATCCATTAATTCTCTACAAAGTGGTTTGAATACAGCTTGTAACAAAGTCTTTCCAAATATCACAGGAGTATCGTGATGAGGTAAAGAATCACAAAACGTAGGTACATAGCAAAACATAAGCCAGCGGGTATAATTAATTCTGTAAGCGGGGTTTACATCCAAAACACTTGTTCGTTTAGCACTGGATGATTCAAAATTCCAACAATTCAGACATTGCAGAAACATTTTTGCCATGTCACACATTACTTGCCATTCTCTTGGGGGCAAATGACTGAATTTAAATAAAACAAAATTCATCACTGCCTTTGCTATACTAGGTTTTTCGAACGGCGGATGTCCTAACGGGCCTTCTGCAGTTGCTTTTATCATAGACAAAATACTTCTCCTCAATAATTTATATAAATGAAAATATACCTTCCTAGTATCGATATCTTCTTCTCTGTGTATACTCATAAAAATATTGTCTGCATCAATAGCCATTCCTAATAATCTATTGATTTCATCATCAGACTGTACAGATAGATGCTTAATATGATTTTCTAAAGTATGAGTACACATCTTGCATGGATCAAAAAAGTTTATAACAGGCTGCTGTGTCTCGCCTTTCTGTGACTTTGTAATCGGTTGTGCATTTTTCCAGCTGTTACATTTGCAATCTTCTACTTGACAAGCGCTGTAACTTGCAAGTTTCAATAATTTTTTGGTTTGTGGCCAATTGTACATTTGCTGCTTACGTTGTTGTATCCTCTGGATATTATTTTGTCTACTTCCATGACTTTGCAATTTATTGGAATTTGAATCTCTAACATTATTTTCCTGTTGTAATGTACTAGTAACAGTTTGTCCAGTTTCTTCCGAAGAAGCTGCCATTGTTTGTTGATTGATATCCTCAGATGCCATCCTAGAAAAATTGTTATAACATTTTATATTATATCGAAAACAAAGCTACAATTACATACAGATAATTTTTTCAGTAAATAATATCTACTTACATCAAAAGCTTCTCCCACAATATGAATTAATTCAATTGCAATTCACCACAAATCAAGTTAATTATGCTTTTATTCCCCATGTTGTTCATTAATTCGAATATTCAATAACAATATTTTAGCCGATTACGATATTTTTTTACATACCATGATAATACGGCTACATTTCTACAATTTGTTGGTACTGTTATTGATTTAAATTATTATTATTATTTTTTTTTTTTCGATTGAAGAGTACGTTTAACTTAGAAAGAATTTACTTAGCACACATATATCTTTACTTTTCAGATCATAAGGTTATATTACCAATAGAGTCCTTTTTTATTCTGGCTCTCTCTCTATTCTTGATATCTCGCTATTCTCCACTATTTTGAATTAGCTGTTCTATATTAGTAAACTACAATTCTCCCCTTTAGAGTTGCATTCAAAAATCTATTTGTCAAAATAGAATTTTTGATCGATCACTTAGGACAAAAGATTTCTTTATCTATTATACTCCGATATGAATAGATTTTTGAATGCAATCTTGCGCTGCTCTCCCGCCATCATGTGCCATGTGAGAGAGATAGAGAAATCACATGATCACATATCAGACAAAATGAAAATTGGGAAATAATATTTCATTAACGGACAGATATCTATAAAGGAAAGAAGAAGAAGAAGAAGCAATAATAAAAGAGAGAGTGAGAGAGATAATAAGAGAAAGAATTATTCTTCAAAATTATTCAAAATAACAAGGAAGAGTTCAATCTCGATGATTTCAGAATAGAGAGATTTGATGTATGAGAATTATAAATACGCCTTCGCGCGTGTGCCACACAGTATCAGTATATACCGTGTCCTTTGTAAACGCTGAAAGCAGGTCGAGCACGAAGAAGCTGCAATGTGCTATCGGCGTTGAAGAGCACTATTTTGTGTCTTTGAAAGACCCATCAATAAGACTATCAATAAGAGGATCTATAAAGTTTAAGAGAAACAAACTGCAGAATAACAAAACGATACATTTTTACGCTTAACGAAAGGTTAGAAATTCATAGCACGGTAAGCACGGTTTGTTTACGAAGAGATGGCAGAGAATTTTGGAAGGGAAACGCCATCGGCTTACAACGAAGAAAGCAAGACTGCAGGTCAACCGTTATCGGACTTTCTGTTGCAGTTAGAAGATTATACACCCACGGTATTAACCTGCTCTTTCGTTGAATAAAGTCCTCTGATGTTTCTGATATATATTGTGCAAAGCATGTTACTAAAATTGTATTTATATGTTTGTTTTAGACACATATTAATTATAAGTGCATTGTATATTTTGTATGTTTATATTAGGTACCTGATGCCATCAGCGAGCATTACTTGCATACAGCTGGTTTCAACACTACGGATCCCAGAATGTAAGACTAAATATATGACACTGTTTATATATCTATATGTTATTTGTCCATTGTCTCATTCAATAAGAATCTTTTCAACTGGAAATCTAATTACCTATTCAGTAATTCTGTTCAATATTAATGTGTATTTTAGAGTACGTCTGGTATCTCTGGCAGCACAAAAATTTATCTCGGAGATTGCCAATGATGCGCTGCAACACTGCAAAACGCGTGGTGCCAATCAAAATGCAAAGACAAAAGGGAAAGATCGACGTTATACATTGACGATGGAAGATTTGACACCAGCAGTTGCAGAATATGGCATAATAGTGAAGAAACCACATTATTTTGTCTAAAAAATTTGAAAACATCAGTGTGATTGAATATGTTTATTTTGCGAATGTTTTTTTTTTTTACAAAGCATTATATCGATGGCACCGATATAAAGTAACTGCATTTGGGCGCAAAAGTTTTTCGTAAACTAAGTGAGAGAGGGAATTGGATATATAATAAAACTGTATGAATAGTGTTCTGAAAGAGAGTTACTATTATATATATTTTATTAGTGACATTAGTATATACGTTTATCATTTGGCTATATTATTGCTAATGTTTTTGTAAAGATTTAGGGATGTATTTAATAAATGTAATGTGTGTGTAGTAAAAAGTCATTAGTCATATCAAACAGGATAAAAACCAAATATATTTTCTACTTAGATATGTCAGATCCATAGACATAGTATATCTAGGACCGAGCGTTTGTCTTTATTTAAGGAGTAAGGGTAAAGATGCTCGTAGAAAAGGACATACTCTGTTTCGTGCCCCTTGCGTTCTCTCTCGCTCGCACGTAGCATACCGTTCTCTTTCATCCTTTTCTATGTTCATCTTGGCCCCCACTCCTCAATACTCGGTCTAGATATATTATGTCTATGGCCAGATCCTATTCTTTTTGTCTTGATTGGTTAATCGAACACTACTCCAATCAGTAAATTTTAGAACGCAACTCTGCGCATGTGCGAGTTTATCCTACATTTTAATGTAGAGTGTAGATAGCTGCTCTATATATTCTTAAGTTTACGTGCATCTTCCTTAAAAGCGCTGTAAATTGTAAATACAAAATCCCATAAAGAGATGCGACACTTAGGATGATGACTAATTGAAACGTTGATCACAAAGAGGTTTATTTCGAGTTGGATTACCCGATTAATGGGCATATCATTAGCTAAACAGAGTAACATCAAAATGAGCGGGTATGTGCGTGTAACATAAATTTATAACTGCGTCTTTTTACACAAACGAACATAACTCCTCAGTTCCGAGAGCGGTGAATCTGGGAGGAATGTCAAGCAGGATCAGTCAAAAAGCAGTGCGAGACCGCTTTCAATCGAAGGTCCTTCCACCTCCAATAATGTCTCACAACCGTTACCGAATCAACCGAGACAACCAACCAATCTGCAAGGACTGCTCAAATACGCCATGGACGCGGCGCAGTCTGAGGATGCGGAGAATAAATCACCGGTCTATCCTTTGGACGAAGAAGTATGACATTTAATTTAATTAATTTAAGATGCTCTAAGGTTTTTAATTTGTTTGATGCTTGTACGTTGCGCTGTGTATTGCAGAAAAAAGCGTTCTTGAACGAAGCATTATCGTCGTTAACGGTGAATGTAATAGAAGAGATGCAGAAGGCAGTGCGCATCTTGTCTAGTGTTGGCGATCTACGAGCCGACGACGATTCATCCGAATACGAGAATGCGTTGGAGAGAATGGCAGATCTTGTCGATAATATCGACGTAGCCAACGATTTTTACAAGATCGGAGGTTTTGCGATATTTCAACCATGCCTGAACTCATCGCACAGCACCATCAGATGGCGGATTGCCGATATTATTGCCGAATTAGCGCAGAATAATCCGTTTTGTCAAGACAAGCTACTCGAAGCTGGAGTATTTCCTGTACTGTTATCCATGATTGATACAGATCCATCGGAACTGGCGAGAATAAAAGCTTTGTATGCAGTATCGTGTAAGTAACGGAACAATATAAGCTCTGTTTCTTTGACTTTTATCTCCTATTTATATTTCGAATGCAGGTATAGTCAGAGGACATCCGGCGTCGTTAAAGTATATGGACACAAACGACGGTTACTCGGTGCTTTTGCGAGCGATGCAGAGCCCGGTGGAGAAGTTGCAGATAAAATCTGCTTTTTTGCTCTCCAGTTTATGCAGTAAGGACGACTCGAGCGATATAAAATGTACCTTAGTGAAAATGGGATTTATAGAGCAAGCCACAGGTTTGTTGGCTAGAATGAATCTACAGTCGACAGTCAGGTAATGTACCTATACCGTTTTGAGACAAAGCATCGTGATTTCTGACATATTACTCTTGATAATATATTTGATCGGGTATATTATTTTTATCGCAGAGAACAATTATTGAGAGTCCTTAATGGTATGGTAAATGATAATTTTTTGCCGGCACTGAAGGAATGTCGGCGTCCACAGTTGTGTTTAAGATTTACTTTGGAGCAATTATTGACGGAATTAAAACTTGTAGAAAATCAGGACGAGATAGACATGTGTTCTGAACTCCTGGATAAAGTGTTTTTCGAACCTGACACTAATCAAGAAAGATAACAAAATTGTGTATCATACTCTTTCCCTCTGTGAATAAAATTATAATATTACTTCATAAATTATCCCACGCGCGTGCGCGCGTATCTATCATTATTTTCTTTTATAAATTTAACATTTATCTGTAGTTTTGGAAAATTTATAATTTTAAGAAATATATACCGTGTGTGCGATAACTGACAAATAAAAATTGCTACATTAAATACTAAACAAATCTACCAAAATATTACGTCGTAAAAAAAGGACCATAAAAATCTGTATAATCGAACTACACATCTACAAAATATCAATTTCCGATTAAACTAACTATCAATGATCGACTAAACTAATCAATTGAAACTTTACGTTTCCCGTATCTTTTTCTTCTTTCGTGCCTCGTATTTATTATTTGTATATGTATATGACTCTAAATTTTTAAAAATAGTAAATATATTTTAAAACATATTAGCGTGTGTGTGAATTAACTCTCTTTCTCTCTGGATATACTCCGTTAATATAATACATAACTAGCCTTTTTCCCTATATTAATTCGATGAATGGTACGCTCACGTACATCCGGGCACGATGCGTCAATCGGACGACGCGTTTCATCATCCATCCCCACCATACAACCTTTGTTGGCGTGTACTCTACCACTTTCCTCGGTCTCTTCGCTGGTTCATCGTGTGCTCTATCTCCCTCTTACCCTCTCTTTCTTTTTTTGGCGGACGTTTGGTCTAGTTAAACCGAACGTCAGCCGGCAAGCAGTCAGCCGGTAGTTCTCATCGGATCTCGACATGTGATCGTCCCTCTGCTGGAATTCTCCAAATGTCTCGAAAATCCCGCCTGCTCGTTCGAGTTCGAGATCCTAAGGAAGATTCTGGGAGATCGTTCTTCTTCTTGGAGCGAATCTCCCGCGCTCGACCGACCGATTGACCCGAGATCAATCCTGAACATCGAGAGAAAGATCAATGAGTGCTCAACCACCATGGAGCAATGATCGGCAGCCGTAATGACCGCGAAAGAGGAGCGTTATCACTATAGAACCCGTCGACCGACGTTACGTCGAGCCATCTCGCAAATTGAAGTCACCGGAGATCACCACTGAATTACAATAGCATCCCCGTGAGACATATAAATTGGAGAGAACGGATACATCGGCGTTAATCGGATGATCGAGAATCGATTCGACGACCATCTGCGTCAAGAGTGAGAGCTTCACGTTTGACCACGTGGTTTGCCGCTGATCGATAAGGATCCGACTCAAGAGCGACGAAGAGGTCTATCGTTGATATTTCATTCAATTGAGAGAATTTTTCAGAGCGCATAAATCGTTCTCTCTCTCTCTCTCTCTCTCTCTCTCTCTCTTTTCGACAGAATTTACTTTGCAATGCACGCGAGAAGACGCGAAATCAACTCAGCTGAAAATTTTCATCCCGGAAAAGGCGAAAGATGATTCCAAACGGAAGAAATTTTTAGAAAAACTTGATACACTTTACGACCGCGCGATAAGTAATACTTGCCAATTTGTACTTTCTTGTATGATAAGACATCACGGAACGTTGAACTTTGAATTGTAAGATATTATCCGACAATATTATTTGATGTGCTAATTGAAGCAATTAGTCAATTCGGCAAGAGACAAGGAGCGAAAAAGAGACAGAGGAAAGAGAAGCGAGAATCGCGAAAAAATTGTGCCGGCCGATCTTCTCTCTTGCAACAAAGAGCACGAAAATGGAGAACGAACACGATGACATCGATAACAATCTTTGGGTATTCGGATATGGATCGCTCTGCTGGCATCCTGGTTTTTCGTACCTCAGAAGTATGACTGGATACGTGAAGGGCTTCGACAGACGGTTCTGGCAAGGTAACACCACGCATCGTGGCACGATCGAAAAGGTGAATTGTCCTTCAATTTTTCTCTATTTCTTGTTCTTTTCTCTCTTTATTATTACCAATTATCGCATATGACTGACTTAATGTCTAATAGACTGTCTCTAATAGAGACGCACATAGAATAGAATTGACTCTATCTAGGAATATATACGCGGTCCAATAGGAGGCGAATTGAATGAGATAACGAGTCCATTAGATAAAATTGGATTTGAATTTTCTACGAAGCGCGCTAAAATAGAAGTATAAGCGATTTATTCGAAAAGATTATATGAAGTTTTGACAAAAATAATGAAATTCATTTTTTCGAACGCGCGACCGCTCGATTAACGTATTTATATAATTATCAATTATTTGATAAAAACGAATATTGAGAAAAATCTTCTAGTGAAAAAGAAAGTATTTAATATATTAAAAAAAAATTTTTTCACTACATACACTGATGTTACCAATATTATTCCGGCGGCATTGTATACTGATACTCGACATACATTTTCAGTTTACGTGATAATAAAAACTGAAACAGCTGTACGCGGACTTTGGATAAAGCAAGCATCCGTATGGCAATGATCCTATCGTAATGCGATAAAATAACAAACAGAATTTCACAGTTATTAGTACAAAACTAATCACGTCTGCAATCGGAGATTGAAAATTATTCGTAACCGGCTAAAAAAAAAAACACGTTCTTTTATGTGTTATTATGATGCTAATTTAATGGAAATGTCAGAAATTAATTCCACGAATTTGCATATAACAAACTATAAATCGAAATGTGTAAAGTGGACTTCTTTCCTTGGTATCAGAAGAGAAGCAAAATTATATGTAATTGTGAATTGTTTTGTTAGAACTAATGTAAGACTGCGCGTTCGTTTCAGGAAAATATTTCGAATCCGATTGATCGTTCGCTAAAAAAACAAACAAACAGGAACTGATAATAAGGCTAAGGTTGACTAAATCATGTCCAGGCAAGGTCGGCGAGCTCTCACAGCTGTTTTCTACTCGTCTGCAAGAATATTTGATTTATCGCTGATTTATTAATCATTACGTCACATCATCGTATTATCACTGATAATTTCATAATTTTACATTTCGCTACATTATTAAATATCGACTTTTAATTAAACCGCGTAGAAATTAAAACTAGTAACTGGTGCGTGTATGTCTTTCTCTCTTTCTCTTTCTTCCGAGAGTTGAATTATTTTTAAATGTTCTTCTTTCAACGGTATCTATTGCGTTATCGCTGATGGCGATGCAGTCGCGCGATATCTATAACATATTCTCGCGTATTAAATGTGTACACGCGTGATTTCTCTGTCGAATCACGTGACTTATATATTCGCGCGAATATTCTATTAATATCTTAATTTTGTCGCTCGCCGTGGCATTCTTTTCCCGACTTGGCATAATTCCAGACGCGTACATGAAAAGATACGTTTTTATGCGCATTGATCGTTTATATAGACGCGTGTCCTGGTTCGATAAGAATCTGTCAATAATTATTTTGATAAAAAAATATGCGCGGACGAAATTTGTACAGATGCAACACGAAATACAAATATATATGTATAACGCTCTCGTGAATCTCCTTTCTTGGTGTTCTCTTTATTTTAAAATAACGCGTTCGCAAAGTTACTTTATTTATTTTTATTTATTTTATCCGTACGTCCCCCCGTTTTAATTTCTCAAACGCAAGGAATGAAAAGGATAGACGTCACTTTTGACATTTACAGAATTGTTCTTTTTTTCGTGCAAAAGTATTTTCGGAGAACAATCGTCTAGAAATATTAAGATTACGTAACAACATTTTTTATAAGAGATGTGCCTCCAAAGCGAAATTTCATGAACATCTATTTTTCTGGAAAAACGAATTTTATCCTGATGCATATTAAATAAAAAGAAAATGCCGACGCTTATCCACGCTCGTAAAAGATCGATAAAATGAGTTCTCTAATAGAATTGTGGTCGGAAAACAGGAAATTACTGTCTTTATTCATTATTAGATATAAGTTTCATATAGAGACTGTCGAGACTTGAAAATATTTCTAGGAAATCTTGCTGATAAAATATTAAAAGTACAATGTTTTCATTTTTTTTTTTTTTTTTTTTTTTTTTTTTTTTTTTTTTTTTAAGCATTTACTCTTTATACCAAGTGAATGTTTGTGCTTTGCGTTCCGCTTACGTATAAATTACGTGAAATTCTATATATAACCAGTTAGAAACCAGTAGTAACCGATATCTTTAAAGAGAAAGATTAGCTCCGTATGTGTGTTATTATATATTACTCTTTGTTTGATGTGACGTTTCGTATGAGCGTGATATGTATTTTCTGCTTATACAAATTTATATTACATGAAAATAAAAAGAAAAAGGAGTAATATAATAATAATCTAAAATACGATATATACATTTTTTTATAAAGCAATATCTCTCTCTTTAAGATACAATACATAATCATTCTGAATACGAGTTTCGTTCCATCGCGACAAGATTTTCGGATTCGTAACTTGATTTATTATATATGATTCTTATTTTTTTTTTATCTCTCACTTAATTTATCGAATATTATGCAATAATGTTATTCCTTTCTTATGTTACAGCCTGGACGAGTCGCCACATTGATCGAGGATAAAGAGGTACTTACTGCAATTTATATCAACGTAATTAGTGATGTAACTGTCATAAATGACACAATTCTTTGAGGAAATCTCTTATGGGGATCTCGTGTGCAATTAAGATCTTTTCTTCGCCGATAGGGAATAGTTTACGGGCGAGCCTTCCAAGTTCAGGATAGCGCGGCATTGTCCTATCTGGAGAATCGCGAGTGCTCTCTTGGAGGATACCTGACGACCATCGCGACGTTTCACAGTCGGAACGAAGGCAAACAGTTCTCCGTGATAATTTATATCGCCACTAACAAGAACGAGCAATGGCTTGGTGAGGCGTCGTTGCAGACCATAGCCCGTCAAATCACCGAGTGTTCCGGTCCGAGCGGGCACAACGTCGAGTATCTCTTACGGTAAGAGGCGTCCGTGTAACGAACCTTCTCTATATCCTTATCCCATTTTCAAGCAACGGAGGAAGACTGTTATTTGAATCAAGTATCACACTCTGCTCGATTATAATGATTCTTTCGAAGCAACGCGAAAGAAAACTAATATTAAATGCAATTTGGCTATTACATATTAAAATAGCATTTTTATTTCATATAATGATAGAAATTTTACGAGAAATATCTTTATTAATCAAAATATGAATTATTTCAAAGAGAAAGAGAAAAAAAAGATTTGTTTGTCTGTTAATATATTGCCCGATATATATTCTTTACTAATATTTTATTAATCTATAAGTAATATAATGAAACGATGCGTTTACATCTGACCGGTGACAGGTTGGCAGACTTCATGCACCGTTACTTGCCGGAGGCGCACGACGAGCACCTTTTCACGCTGGAGATGCTGGTGCGCTCGCGAATAAAGGAAGAGAACATGTGCCTAGCGACGTTGATGGGTAATCGCGACTTCGTCATCGATCTCGACGAGGACGCGGAATTGGCAGGTCGCGCGGAAGCTAACGAACGGCCGCCCCGCGAGAACTCCTTCCAGTTCAGCGCGCGGATACCATCCAAGAGCTTGCGTTGCGTGAAAATGTAGTCGATATAGTCGTGCAAAGTTTTCGATCGGAGATATGTACATGCAATTATGGCGAATGGAAGCGAAGCGGCAGCTTTTCTTACGTGACGTTCAAGTACAAATGACTGTTTCGGTAAAGGCGTAAACTAGTAGCAGGATTACGTTCCCGTAAGGAATGCGAGTTAAAAATCCTGGACAAGTCAAACCTGTAAAAGGAAGCTCTCGAAAGCTTTGCTACGTATGTGAATTTTTCGTTAGCGATACGCAAGAACACGAATACGCTATTTTATCGCGTAGTAGATATATATCGGCTCTGGTATAAATTTAAAAAGCAGCTGCACATTCCATTGGGAATATAGTTTCGTCGACGGTATACGTCTTCCTCTTAGAGGCTATTCTATCATACGTGTTTATGAGACGGCTGTGTTAATCTTGTATCGCTCAACGTGCTGGACACGTGCACGCTTAGAGATCGCGGACTTCGCCACTTCCTATTTTATAACGCCGACTTACTCTCAGCTACGTATTATTTTTTTAAATGTAAAACATTTTTCATTTTTATCTTGACGAGAGTGAGAATGATAACGTGTGCGTGGACAAAATAAAATCGAAATTTTCCAAAGTCTGAAATATATACAAAGATAGAATTTTTGTAAATGTTTATTAGTGAAGTATGTTTTTTATATTGTATGAGGACTATACGTATCTCGTTTTTAAGTGTTTATAAGCATTCTAATACTGCGAATGTATAATTTGTACATATATAATTAATTCATTGACGCGCGAATGCGTCTCTCTTTCACGCACATTAAACGTACAATATATATTTCTATAATAAAAATTCCCTCTATCTTTAAAAAAAATATTAAATATATCCACGTTTTACACGGATATATAAATAGGAATCACTCTCGTTCTATGAGAGTATTTTTTATCGGTATAAAATTTATAGAAAAAAGGTTATTAATAAGACAATGTGTATATAAAATAAAAGCATATACACACGTAACTTTTTTATCGTGCGCCAACAAGTTAGGAAATCGCATCATCCAACGATTGATATGTTAGCGATCTTTCTTATAGATCTTACTATCAATAAGATAAATTGTTACAACTTTTCCAAAATTACTTCTATATTTAAAAACTCTTATATACATAATTTTTATTTCGATATAAAATATTTTCCTTAGCTAACACATTCGGTTTCTAAATCCTTATAAAATTATTTTCGTCACTATGACAGAAATAAATTTTATGCATACCTGCGTGCCCATTTGAGAGAACAGAGAAAGAGAAAGAAAGAGAGAGAATATTCATGATAAAATATTTTTATTTTATCTAGAAAAATTAAGAATTTCGCGCAGCGAAAGAAATTTATGAACGGTACATTGTAATATAGAACAGCCATTCATCCAGCCGCTTAGACTCTCCATGAATATTAGACTGTTTATTCTACGGAACGTTGCGTCGTACATTTTAGCTACCATTACTTTACGTAATAATTCGAACGTTCAAGTTTTAGAAGAAAATTTCCTGGAGTATATACGCGTTCGATAACAGTATTCTAACGGAGCAATCGTATCCGCACCCTTCTCCCTCCCCCCCCCCCCTCACCTATCTCTTCTTTTTATTAGCGATATTATATTTATAATTATGTTATCAAATTTGTGTGTTATGTCGAGTAGAGATCCATGCATTCATCGACGATTGTAAAAACGTGTCACCGAAAATTCGATCAAAGAAGATTGCTCATATAAGCGATACTATATTCTGCGACAATTAATGTAGTTAATGTAATTGATATTGTTCAATAATATCAAACGAAACGTTCTAAAGTAATCGACGTTCTATCGAAATATGCAAGTAAAATATCAACTTATGTAATGTAGACATTTTTTTGTGTTTTTTTTTTTATCGTTACATCAAAGGATTTGAGTAACGCTTTTATTACCACGTAATGTAAAGTTTGTGTCAGGCTATTTTTTTTAGAAACGGATGGCACCACCGAGGAATAATCTTGCACACCGATTTAGAGAGAATCATATCAAGAATATTTAAAAGAATCGTATAAATTAAGGGAGATAATCTTTTTTTCACCATGTTCTTTTTAAGAAGAAATATGAACACGAATCTGCTATGATACTCGTGGTATGGGACCAGTATTTGCTAAAGTAAAAGGGTCCAATCGTTCATTAAAAAAAAAGTGGACACATTTCGGACACGTCGCATTCGTAACGCAGTTGCACGCCGTTAGCCTCTCGACTTAAGTCTCACGTGTGTCTGAAAGTCACGGGCGTCGGGCTTAGAACGAGTTTAGGACGCTTATTACGCGATATTATAGAGAGAAGAAAAAGAAAAAGATACACGTCTCTGTAATACAAAAAAAGTCTACATAACGCTCGTCTTAACGCTTCTCATGCATTTTTCTACTCGATCAATAGGTGATCGGAAATATAAATAGCGACGTAACAGATTCACGCGATCCTGATTGAAGCAACCGAGTTTAGTTTTTATGAATTCTTTATAACTATATAAGAGAAAAATTTGTTTATATATATATATATATATAAATTATTTATATACATTCTGATTTATATTTTTGAAAAAATAAATAAATATAAATATATATATTTATTTTTTCATAAATATGAGAAATAAAAGCCGGAAATTCAGAAAGATATGTAATTTAAATCAAATCGACTTTGATTCACTTGATTCTTGCAAAGAAATGTATTACAGTAATCTTTATAACCGAAGTCTTCGATATTACGTCAGATCGAACATTGTTTCAGTTATGAACGTCGATTTCTTATGATAAAGAGAAATCCGCCGCGCACAGTTGAAGTTTTCGAATCGACTCGAACAACAAATAACGACTTACCCGCGTGGATCTTTACAGAATGGACATACACCGGTGTCCGTCACGCATCGTGACGTTAGAACCAGCCAGGTATCTCAGGGATAACGTTACTCCGTAGTATAGTGCATCCACTGTCCTGTAATTTCTATTAAGAACATCAAACGGGCATCGATCGGGATCTTTAATTAAAAGCTAACAAGAAATGCATATTTAATTTTTTCTCGAAATCGTGAGAGGAGGGAGAAATTTTTGATAAAAGATATATCAACTTTTTTTTTTTTTTTTTTTTTTTTTTTTTTTTTAATATATTAAAATGTATTAAAATAATTTTTAACTCTCCGAATGAGAAATTTGAAAAAAATGCATATCAATTGTGTTTATGACATGTAATATATCATATTTACAATCTCTACTAATTTTTTACATCGTAAGTGACAATCGTTATAAAACATTATTGTCGACAGAATGGAACGTATGAAATATTCCGTATTTATATGTGTAACGTCATTAATGTCGTTTGAAAAAAGTTCGATTAATGTATTTGAAAAAATATGATGCTCGTTTTCCGAAAACAATGTATATGCATATTATATCGCGTGGAAATTTACGTAACGACATGTATCGTGCACTTCGCTCATCCTCTTGTTGCAATGATATTTACTGTGAAAAGCGAATGAAAGACGCTGCATGCAACAAATTGGACATGGCCGGCATGAAGAAGTTAACAACTCGCACACGAGCCAACTCGAGCGTGTACGGCGTATACGCTTCGTTTCGCTGAAATAATAACGAGGAGATCCCCCAGATCCGACCTGGTATGTCGTCACGGTGTAAGCAGGAATTTCTTGTTCTCCTTTCCTTTACATTTTCACCGAAAATTATAAAAAATTCCCGGCAAAATCCGCAGGAGGACGCGAAAGTTCTCGGAATTAATAATCGTACCGTTGCGATTCGAGAAATTAAATTTTAAAATTAAATTCCTGACTCGAGAAATTAAATTTCGCAAAAAAAGCTTTGTAAAATATTTAATTCGAAATATCTAATAATTAAACTCTTCTGTCCCGATTAACACGCATTTGTTTCATCTAATAATCATCGATCAATTGAAAAAGATCAACTCGAGAAATCGTGTCCGACCAAATTTATAATCAACTCTTTTATCAATAATTATTGAAATTTTTCAATTCCTCTGTTGTATTGTATCGCGTATCTAGAAAATCAACAAGATACAAATCTGACGATTACTGCCATTAGGTGACACACACTGACACCCACGGTCCTTCAAGGGCTTTCGCGCGTGCGGCCAACTGTGCAAGAAACGTCCTACACGCGGGAACGAATCGGTTTCGCACGTCGCGATTTCAAGTCGCTTGCCGGCGATTGACAAATCAACGATCCGGCAATGCCGATCGCGCATAAAAATGCAAAAGTAACAACGACAAAAACTTCATTAAGGCCGACCCAAGAAGCGTAAAATGTGGCACGTTACACCGCGACGAGATTTCCATCACCGATCCATATAAAAATGTCTCTCTGTCTTATAAAATACAGCGAATAACTGCGTCACTCAATATGACAGGTTTGTTCGAATAATTATAAAAAGATTAAAGGCACACGCAACATATGTAAAAGTTAAATCTAGACGCTTGATACAAACATTCAATTAAAAATCGAGACTATTTTAAAGACTTATTTTCTAACTCGCGATTGTGTGTGTGTGTGTAATGTGAAAGGATGTAACAGCGACGCGTTAATGACGGCGTTTGCCAACAATTATGATCGTAACCACGTCTGCTTTGTAGATAAAACTCGCGCGTTACAAGAGCACCGTCTCGCGAGAGAAATTTGCCCGAGAAACGTGCAACGACGAGAAACAATACTGCGATTCCCGTGGACCGTAAATGCACCAATCAAACCGTGCATTAACTTACCTTTTGTCGCAATTACGCGCCGCGCGTTTCTTTATTATCATACCCGACGAAAAACTTTCGCCGGAGCCAACCATTTTCCATTTCCTGCCAATTTTCAACCAGTATGCAAATGTCCACCGACTTTTTCCCGTGCGTTTCTTCCTCCCATCTAATTCACGATTTGTTAGCGAAGAAATGGTATATTGCAGCCATTGTAATTTATATATATATATATAATTTAAAATTACAATTCTAAATAGAATTATTCTGCAACAAATCTTTTGCGCATCATTATCGAAGTGACCGTAATAATATTCTTCGAATTTCTGTTTGATAAATTCCAAGTAAAATATAATCGTTATTATATATTCAGAGGCAATGCTGAGGAAATAAAAACGAGATATTATTGGCACATTTGTCGAAATTAATTTCGTGCCGCGTAGGCGCGCGATATAATCACGCTAATGTCACGTATCTCGATGTAATTGTTTGTCCCCGTTAATGCGACCGCGCAAATAAAGCGCGACAAATCCCCCGGCGGCCGACAATGCATAATTAACGTCCCAACGCTGGCTTCTCTTTTGTGTACCATTTATATGTAAATTAATCGAGATTCGTGATTTCGCCGCGCGATTCGCAAAAATTCGCAAAATTACTCTGACTTTTCTCCACGTATCTTTCTATTAATAAGTATATCCCAATTTAAATTCTTTAGCAAAGAAATGTGGCATATTGTAATATTTATATTATTATAATTATAATTAATATATACAGATATTACGCTTACATTGTAATAATTATAATCTTTATAACTATAATTAAGATATTTATAATTAATTCTTATTTTTTACATCTTATATAAAGAGCTACTATTTTATTCGCTTTGACGTTTACGTATCTTCCGCGAGATCTGTGACGCCGATTTATCATCATCCTCGCCGCGTCTCAATTAATAATTCAATGTCACGCTGTAAACAACGTATGTGCCTAACAATGAATGTGACGTAAGGCAAAAGAAAGGACGCGCAAAGGCGCCTAATTTGGCAGAAATCTCTTCGTCATTAAGTCGCTCGCGACTGCGATGCATCTCGTCGATCATTTAACGGCGGCCATTACGCGCCGGTGCATCAATTAACTACATTCGTGCTTCTCCCCCCTCCCCCCCCGGCGCCAGCGTGCATGTTCTCTCTTTCTCCACAAGTGCATGTATTATATACGCGAATAATAGAGAGAGGGAGAGAAAGAAGGATGAGAGAGAAAGAGAGAGAGAAAGGTTTCTGTGTCGAGCGAACCCCCTGGGCAAAACGATGTATGCCCATTCGGTATATTTATATATATACCGTATCGATACCGGTGTAAAATTTACGGGAGCATCTATCACCGATAATTTTCGTTTATGTATCTCTTGTTTCGCATAAACAATTCATTCACGAATTTATTCACAGATCTCACTCAATTTTTACGATATTTGCATTCTTTCTGTGGGAGGGAAAAAAAAAAAATATATATATATATATATACGTCGCCGACTGGACAAATTTTAGAAAGAACTCTCAATCGCGGGATTACGCGGCATCGAAAAACTCGTATCAATTTCTATCGATATCATTATCGATCTCTGTCGTTTTAGCTCTCCGAAATAATTCGAAATAATTTATTGCCGTTGTAGCTTAATTGCGAATTAAATTTCGCATCAGAACGAACCGCATTAGCAGCCGCGCAAACTTTTTTTCGTCCCGATTTCGAGAGATTCTCGAGTAATTGCCCTGCGCCCGATTGGCGACGCATTGATCGACATACGCGCCCTGCCCGAGCGAGCTAATGGCTCGCTCGGAAGGTTTATTCATATCCACGATTCTCTGAAAACTAGAGCGAAGCCATGTTTCCGTATCGGCGAATGGCAATTACGTGAGGCCCCGAAAGGGGTCACCGTCTCATAAAAGGACGCGCGAAAGGGGATTGGCGCGATGAGGGGTGGACTTAAAAAGTCACCTACACCTAAGATCGTAAATAACAGAGTATCAAAAATGACGAGACTTTCGATCGTCGATGGAAAGAGATAAAAAAATAAAGATAAATATACGCGTATAGTTTTATTTCTCGCGTCTTTCGATCTAATGGGTGGTTATTCGCGTTAGGAGGTTCGTATAAATTCACGGGGAATAGCGGACTCACTTTGCTTATCACCTGCCACCTTCGTGAAACGCTATCCCTTTGATATCGCTTTACACGCCACGCGATTATCAAAGCGGATCGCTTCGCTGTGGGCGTAATGTGTGTATTTTGCTTCACTGCCAACACACTGTCCAATATGAAATCGTCGATAATTGCGATTTGCACATTTCAAATATATGAATTTTGAACAAATAAAACTATTAAAGATAATAATAGTTTAAATATTTTTTACGTTGAAATACAATATTTAAAAATCTATTTTTTTTTCGCGTAAGAATATAATAGATATGGGAATAGAAAATATTGTATTTGTTTAAGATACTTTACTTTAAATTATTAAATTCTCCATTTCAAATATTATTTTATTTCATTTTCCGCTTTTAACAAAACTGACTAATGTCCTACTTGCGAATTCTTTTGCAATTTTAACGAATTAAGCAGCTCTGAAGATATTTTTCAAGCGACGGATAATTGCACAGTTTGGCTTGCTAGAAATCAATATTATTGAGTTTTATCAGTTTCTGCGCATTGGCTATATAGGTAACCTTCCGGCGCGCGTAGAGCCGTATTAATGTTAATTGGCAATCATTTCTCGTTGGCGTTTCGCCTCGCGTGCATGCCGAACGGTGCATTATCTATGCGCCATATTCTAGAAATAAATATCGCGCACAAGGTAAAACCATATTTGCACTGTGAAATAGGTATAAATCAAAGCCGGATATAATTCAGGTACCTAAGACGCGCTAATATCGAATAATCTCGAGTCTCACATTCTATAGAAGCTATAAAGATGAATAATGTTGTACAAAAAAATCACGCATTACATTTGTCATCCACACGATTTCCACAATTATCTCTTCGGGATAAAAAAGATATATTTTATTTATATATTTGAGTATCTTATCTTTGGCCACGAAGACGACCAGGATCGGGAAGCAGGTAGCGCTAGATTCATTAGATAGATAGGAGGAGACGCGCGGTGTCAGCTGCGACGTCTCTCTTCGGCAAGAAAAGGCTTGGCCCTCTGGGAGGGGATAACCATGAGAAGAGTCATCCCGGTTGCGTCATCCACCTGCCGCGCGCGGTACGTCCGGTACCGTTTCAAATGTCCCGATGTCCTTCTTCCGGCTCCGTAGAGCGACGATCGTCGACGATGAGTCGATGAGTACGGTGCGATCCCGATAATTGATCCTCTCCTCTCTCCTCCCGCGAGCCGTTCCGGGAAAGATCTCGTCGCGGTCGAACGATATTAGACGCGGGTGAGATTAGACATTCTTAACGAATCACGCGGACCAAAGGATCTCGTCGGATCCGAGTGACTTTAAATCTGCGTATCTACGTCCTGCATATACACGCGAGAGGGAATACAATACTCGAAGCTGTTGCGAACGAAGTCGTCGGAGCTTCGTGTCGAGAGATCCGGCCGCTCAATGACTCACGGTTTACATAAGGGATACACGTTCTCAGCGGAACACATCACGAGAGAGGAGTGCGACATACCCCGTTCGACGTTAAACCTGTAGAAATAAGCACGTACATAAATGTATAAGGTGTCTAAAGTTTTTTTTTCTCCGGCTTTTCCCATTGAATCCTAACGACTGACCGTTTACAATTCTCAGAAGAATCATAGTATTCAGATCTCATTTGAATACGTTTTTTATATTTCGTTAACACGGTCAAAAGTCGGGATAGTATAATTTGATAAAGATAGATATAAAATAAATTATCCACGCTTCATGTGTTGACGAAATATAAAAGCGTATTTAAATGAGATCTGGATACTATGATTCTTTTAACTTCAACTTTTTTTTTTTCGTTTACAATATAGTAAAAATTACTATCTAAAAATTAATTGTTCTTACAATTCATCTCTCAATTTTTACAAATGACTGCTGTACGACTTATAAATATGTAAGAAAAAATAATCTATGTATATATAAATATATATGGAATATATTGAAACATACACACACGCATGTCAAAAGAAATAATAACTTTGTTTCTCGAATTAAAAAAAATTAGTTTTTATCGAATTGTATCGCTATAAAGACGGAAAGGAGGAATAAGTATCCGCAACAACGCTCGAACGCTCGCTAAAAATGTGCGTTTAAAAGGAGAGAATCAAGGTGGGATCTCTCGCGAAAATCGAGATAGGAAGGTTAACGCGATCGGCGCGAGACGAAGGTGACGTGGTCACGGATTGGCCTAGGCCCTAGGGTTACGCTTGAATTTGCAGCCGGGGCTTTCTAGCACGATCGTGCCGCTTCGGGTCCGCGTGTGTTGGTGATGGTTCCATCGGGGCTATTGGCAAATCGTACGGAGTCCGACGCGCGGATAACGCGGTCTCATCGCGTGTATATGTACATATATGTATTGTATAACGATGGTGGTGTCGGTGAGACGATGGAGGTGGAGAAAGAGGTGGAAGAGGTGAACAACTTTCACGCGACGCCGACGACGAGGACGAGCTTCTTCGTATCGGAATGCTACTGCGCCGATGTCGGGGCCGATGAGGGAAGGAGGGAGGGAGGCGGCAGAAACTTATGGCCGATGTGCCCCCTTAACCCCTTCGAACCTCTGCGTTTCCTGCGCTCGATCGTCGCGGAGATTTCCTGGATATAGGGTAGATGCAGCTTAATGTGAGGCGAACGACCGCTTAGGAGATATCGTTGAATAAATGAATTTTTCCGTTCGATAAAGATCTTCACTAGAGATGAATAAAATAGAATATTAAAATAATTAAATTAAAACTATAGCAATTAAAACTTATTTGATAATAAATTGATTTACAATATCCGCAAAAAAGTCGATCTTGGCAATCGGCAACAAAATTTTTTGATAATTTACACACGTATACAAAGTATAATATATATGAGAACACGGTATATTGTAAAATGATAATTAGATTTCTGTCTTGAATTTCATCGCGAATTATGGATCATCTAGAACGGGCTTGGAATATTTTAGTGACAAGATAAATAAAATGCGCAATTTTTATTTTGCAATCAATATTTTTTTATCCATTCGTTTTTATTCCTGAATCAATGACCTCCGTTTCTGCGAGATGTAGATTTGACGTCGCGCGGTTTCGTGTTTTCCCTCATCCTCATCCTCCAATCGAAGTGATTAAATCCAGCCAGGATGCTCCTCCGGCTCCTTCTTCTTCTTCCGGCGTTTAAATTCTCCATGTCGGATCCGTCGTCATAAGAGAGGCGGACGAAGCGAGAGGTGAAGCCTATACACGCACAGGCGATTATTATATTAGGGATCCTATGTGTAGCCTCCGGGATCCACATTTTTAATTCTTCATTTTTCTTCTATATGAAACTGGACTTCTCTACATCTCGCATGTGCAGTCGAACGAACGAATAGATTAGGGTCTCTTCGCACCCCCGAAGGGACCGAAACAGATGTTCTCGCAAATATAAAATTATAAAAATAGATGAATCTCTAGTTTAAAGCGCGCGAAATCTCAAGATAACAGAATAAAACTTTCTGCAATTATCAGGGAACGAGTTCTGCTGGATTGAGGAAGAAAAACTTTTCGCTTCTTATTAATCGTTATAAAAATTGTTTGTATTGCGAATAAATAAAAATTATGATATCTTTTTAGGAAACATTCTCTACATTTTTATAAGTAATAGGAATAATTCTTTTATATAAAAAATATTGTCAAAATTTGCCACTTTAAAAAGGAATACGTTTCCCTCAATTCAGAAAATTGTTAATAATATTGTTAGTAATAGACGCACTTTTATGACTCACTTTATTTCTATTCTCTCGTTTCCTTTTCAGAATCCAAACATATTACTTGAATTTAAGCGTAAAAAATTCGTGAAGAAGCGCAGCCAAGATACAAACAGATCGAATTGTATTTCACCGTGTATTTATCCGTTAGGATCGCGCTCTCCTTTCTAGAATGTAGATTTTCGTTAGAAATAAAAGCCCGACCGACTGTCCCGCGGACGGGCAATTTCGCCTTAATCGGCGCATTCACGAAGATTAGGTGTATGCTCTAGGATCGTGCGCCCGCGAAGCCTAATGATTAGCCTAATGGGAAATCCGGGTCCGCTCTCTCCCTACGAGAGTAACTGCACGGGGTCACGGAGTTAGTCAGGTGAATTCTTCTATGTTTCAAGTAGACAACCTCCGGATTACTTTGTTCGAGACGGCAGCTTCTCTCGCTACCAGAGCTGAGATTTCACCAGGTCAAAGACATGAGAGAAAGAGAGCGACGTATTGTTATACCCGACGAAATTTAATACCACAGTTTATATATATATATATATATATATATATATATATATTGTATATACTCGCGGTAGATTATTACTTATCAAACGCTTTGCCCGTTATCTATTAATAGAGACTGGTTAATGGAAAATCTTACGGTCCGTACCTTGCCTAAGAGTTACATAAAGCACTCGCGTTTTCCCACTGCCCACTCGAGTATCGTTGAATTAATCCCGAGTGAGAACGTGCGTCTCTCTGCTGGCGATCATTATTATTATTAATATTATTATTATTATTATTGTTATTATTTTTCTTCCCAGTCGCGCGTGAATCCGCGGGTAATTTAGCTTTCTAATATTTCAACGAAAATGACAGAATAGAAAATCATCTTCATGCTTTCTCATATCATAATTTCCGGCAGATATATAAAAAAATATATATATATATATATATATATATATATGAAAAATAAATGTACACGAAGAAAACCGCGGCAAAGAAGACCGAAGTATAGATGGAGCGAAGAAATTCGTGCTCCCGGCATTTTCCAGAGAAAATGGCCAGATAGAACTCGTCTCGCTGGTACAATAACAGGGCAAAAAGGAAAATCGCGCCGGGAGAAGAAAGAAAATTGCAGCAGACACAATAGGATAGTAGGATAAACACGAGCGTCTTTAATGTGTCAGGCGAGAGAGAGAGAGAGAGAGAGAGAGAGAGAGAGAGAGAGAGAGAGAGAGAGAGAGAGAGACAACGGCACCCGCAATAATCGTTACCTCTGCTGCGCGTTTTAAACGGCGAAGGACGCGCTTTTACGTATCATCGATTTCCACCGTGAGAGGAAAAACCGTAGCTGCGTGATTCAACGGAGATCGGAGGATAAAAATCGATTGTCCCTGAGCGATTTCAAATCTCACAGACGTGTGTGTGCGATATCGCAAGCAGGATTTACAACGCCGCGACTAATCCCATGATAAAGTCTACGGTGATACAGGAGGAATATCTCTCGCGCTATTGGAAATTATTGCATATAAATATTCGTGAAATCGTTTTCGCTTTCGGAAAAGGAATCTCGTTCTCATGAGTATATCGAATGTTTTTCTCCATTATAAAAATTCCATTATAAAAATTCATTCGGAATTAATTATCTATATTTTATTTTTATATCTATTATATGTGCAGGGTTGGGAAAGTTACTTTATAAAAATAACTCGTTACCGTTACCGTTATTTTTTCTAAAAAGTAACTCGTTACCGTTACTCGTTACTAATTTTAAAAAGTAACTCGTTACCGTTACAGTTACTAAAAAGTAACGAGTCGTTACAATCTCCGTTACTTTTTTACAATACAAACTAATAAATTATTTTGCATAAGAAAAACTTTTAAAAAATTGTAAGCAAGATTTCATTCAAGGTTTATTACAAAATAAATGATTAAATTTTATCGAAATTCTTTATTAATTTTTAATAAAATTTGTTGCTCCATAGTATCATCATTTAAATGCCCTCTTTGTGGCGTTAATACAGAGCCACCGATGCTAAACATTCTTTCTACAGATGCACTGCTTGGTAGAGCTGTATTATATTTAATAAAAAGTTTTTTAAGTTTTGGATAGTCGTTTAACATTTCTATATTACAATTATTTGATTTTAAAAACCGTTGCAATTCTTCTTGTTCAGATTCATTTTGCACCGTTTTTTGCTCAAAAATGAAAAAATCATCGTGATCGTCAGATTTTCCAGCTTTTGAAGAATTTTCAGTTGATCGGATTCCCAATAAATCCTCCAAATAATTTTCAGCACGTTTTCTTTTTTCTCCGGTTAACCAGTTTAACTTAAATTTTGGATGTAAACATGCTGCTATTATTAATTCTTTTGTTTCAAATATTGTAAGAAATTTAAAATCAAATATAGTAAATTAAGCGACATTGTTTGTTTAATTGAAATTAATACTTTTGAATCAATAGTTTAAAATAAAATAATATTTCTCAATTAAATCCTTATTTAAAATTAAATAACATATGTATTAATCAAATTAATAAGTTACCTTTTATTTAAACCTTGCTGAATAGCTTCAACTAATGAATGGCAATCTATAAGGTCAGATTTATTGAGATTTTCTAATTTTCGTTGCAAGGTACTTAGAACTGGTAGTAAATGAGAGCTCTGCTTTTCCGAAAAGATAAAGCTCTCATTGGATATCGCGCGTCGCGTCATCGCACTAGTCTGCAAGAGCCATAAGTTGATCAATCACATTCAAGCATTTTTACAACATAATAAGAATGCTAATTGGTCGATTTGCTTACGGCTTTACGGTTAAGATAAAAATTTTATCACGCACAATAGCAAGAATAATATCTTAAATAAATCAAAAAATTTGAAAAAAGTAACGATAAAAGTAACTGTTAAATTCGTTACTCGTTACCGAAAAATGTAACGAAGTTACTTTTTCCGTTACAAATAAAATTTGTAACGCCGTTACAGTTACCGAAAAAAAGTAACTGTAACGGTAACGGCGTTACAAGTAACGCGTTACTTCCCAACCCTGATTATATGTACAATAAACTTTACCATCAAGTTTTCAAACTGCGATATTGAATGTGTCTTTTGGAGTATCACGCCGAGACTTTTGTAGTATCACGCGCGGCCTGAAGTCGCGTAGAGGATTGCATGACGAGCGCATATAGTCGCCGTCACAATCGGACGATTATGCTACACGATGAGGAATCGATCGTTGGGCATCGAGAGGCAAAGTCGCGAACAATAACGGGCGCTGTCAAAGGTAGAGAATTACGACATGGCGGCGAGTTCCTCGCGAGCGCGTCGGCGTCCGGACTCGCTGCAAATAATCGAGAAGTCTCGGTGTCCGAATACCCGCCGTTTATATAATCGAGCGAAATTAATATCAATGAAAATAACACAGCTGTATAGATTAAATGACGCGAGAAATTGTCTAAATGATTAAAATAGTTTGGGGACATTTAGTAATTTGCGAAAGCTGAAATCTCAAAAACTTGATAATTCATCACGAAATTATATTTAAATATAATTTTACTTATTCATTTTTTATTTAATTTTAAGAATTAATATATATATTTAAAACAAATATGATGCTATTTTGTGATTACACAAGTACCTGAATTTCCTTCAAGAATAATAATTAATATAATAATCTTTTAATAAACCGTGTGCGCATATATGTAACCTAATAATCACATTATTTATAACAGTAAAGCATATAACAGCAATTACATGTATAATGAATTTTTTATAACGTATAATGATCGAGAGAAATCGCAAAATAATTTGATTGCGGTTAATTAAAACTCAAGGTAATGTAATGCCTGATTGTTAAGTTATTTAACGGATCCTGTTAAGGTAACAGTAATTTCGCGTCACCTTCAATCACCGCATCGTCATCGCCGTCATCGCTGTCATCGCTGTCTTGGAGGTAATCATTGCGCCCTGGCAACCTCACCGATGTGTTCTATGCATACGCGAATCCTTACGTAACCCGGCGACGCGACGATAGTTTTATTCATGTAACAGGCATGGCCGATTCCGCAACCAGTTCCGGCGCGCGATAGCCACTCCGTATAGCGATGAGCCGGAGAGACTGGCGAGACCCAACTTCAATAATCTCAATCTCCATTGTGTAGTATCGTACGACAAAGATTTTGACAATAAACAAAATTTCATTGTTTTTAATCTAGTCTCTAATATTGGATAATGATTCCGCGCAACTGTAATTTTTACATTGCATTCGGGAATATTTTGCGCAACAGGCTGTATATTTTCAATGACGTAATGTATTTAATAATATTCTTTATCGATGGTACTCAAGGAGATATTTGGAATCGCGGGATTAATGAATCGTGATAATAAATTGCAGTATATATCGTCAGTAATCCAGGGGATCCGCGAATAACGGTGAATCGCGGCAAAAGTGGTCTTTGGGAAAAGAAAAAGGACTTTGAAGAGAGAGAGAGAGAGAGAGAGAGAGAGAGAGAGAGTGGCCGGTCGTTACGAAAAAATCACGGACCGTGTTATCGTCGACCGGGTTCGTTATCGGGGCGCGAGAAGCGAGTGCACAATTAGAAAGTACAAGGAGGCTCCGATCAAAGAGAATGCGGCGTAACGCGATGCGAGTGGAATTCCGTTCGATTTCCGCGACTGCGAAGAATCATAGCCGTCTTGTTCGCGTCTTGTCAGAGCATCTGGATCAAAACGGGATGAAGCTAAATTTATATCGCGGGGGAAGAAAAGTCCGCCTTGACAGATGATAAACAGATCGGAAATATTGTATATACCGGTGAAATAATATTGGACCGATTTCTGTGCGAAAGATCCGTCTTGACGAAAAGCTTTATATATAAAGTACCTTATCGCGTACTTCACGTCACTAGAAAACCGCTTGATCCACCGTCGTTGTCGTGAGACGAGCACGGTTCATCGTCGTCCGATAGAGAGAGAGAGAGAGAGAGAGAACGGAGGGAGAGAGAACGTCATCGTCAAAGCGACGACTATTAATAAATATACCGTCCGACGACGACGACGACGGTGATTTCGTACGCTAAGATAGGCTCCGGTGTTGACGTACACGGAACCTGCAGACCGCTCTCTTGCCGTGCATTCGTACACAAGTGCAGGCATATACCATACACGTACACGCGCAAACATCTCGTATGCGGAGATGAGGGAAGAGAGGAAAGGATGCGAGAGAGGATCCGTGCCACTCGGTCATTGGTGAACGTACTGTGCCGTACCGTTTCGTACCGTATATATCCTCTGTCGACGGAGATGGTGCCGCGGTATCTTCCTGATTCGAGATGCATCGCGCGAGAGAAACCTTCGCGCGTGTCGTCGATTAATTAAAGGGGGGGAAATCTCTTAGAAAGAGCGCGGGGAGATATATTCTAAGTCGTATATTTTTCCGAGATTTGAAACGGCACCGTAGATAATTATCCCCCACGTGCAAATGTAGTTGTAATTTTTTAATTCAGACCAATACTATATAGATTTATAGATGAAAATAATTACAAAATTAGAAAATGTAACGTATACATATATTGTCTCCTCATCCGCTTGTTCCGCTGTATATGAGAGGTGACTCTCTTAAGGCTATAAATAGATTATTGCTCCCCGTTATATCACGAATGATCAAGAAGATTCATTCTCCCTTATCAATTCGAGATCGAAACATATATGAAACAGATAAACGTATACGCGTATAATTTGTTTCAATTGTCCTATTAATTGTATTAAAATTGAAAATAGAAATATAGCATATCGATCTAGAGATGCAGTTCTTATGCAATGACAGGGGGGCAGTACGGTTTAAGCGATGACAAAACAAGACTTACGCCTTTTAACGAATATTGATAAAGAAATCGGAGAACGCAACGGAGTTTTCTTCGCAAAGACGAGCACGTACGGGAATCTGAAATTTAATAATCGTCTTCTACCCACAAAACTCTATCAAACGAAGCGCGGGAGAGGTAAGAGGAAAATGGACTTTCCTCCTCCTCTTCCCCTCCCCCCCTCCCCCTCCTCTCTCGTACTCGGCGGATGAGGCACGAGAGAGGTCAGAAGGTACCGAAGTACCACATCTCGTCTCGGGGCTGGTTTCTCGCTTCGGAAAAAGCGGCGAGAGGTCCCGGGAGCCGCGACCTCAGCGATTCCCAACGCGCGGGCGGTCAAACAGAGAGAGAGAGAGAGAGAGAGAGAGAGAGAGATTACGCTAATTTATAGAAGTAATTTCGATAACGGCGGGATTAGCGGATGACGTGAACAAGAGATCAATATTCGACGCACGTAGAAAGGGAGAAATTGCGGATTATACGCGCTACGTTAATCCATGCGCGCGATTACGTTTTATTGTGTATGCGGGGATTGATAATGCGAGTAACTGTAAAAACAGATGAGACAGGGCGCCGCGGGAGAGATGATATCGCGAGGAAAGAGACACGAGGAAGTCGTCGGACGCGTATTATGCGCGCATCGATTGAGTCGAGGATCCGGACACCTAACTCGC